>NC_069499.1:216031885-216331885 GCF_027579735.1 Bombina bombina | reverse complement strand
TTCTGCTACGGGGTCTGGGGTTTTACTCAAATCTATTCGTTGTACCAAAGAAGGAGAATTCCTTCAGACCAGTTCTGGATCTAAAAATATTGAATCGTTATGTAAGGATACCAACATTCAAAATGGTGACTATAAGGACTATTCTGCCTTTTGTTCAGCAAGGGCATTATATGTCTACAAAAGACTTACAGGATGCATATCTTCATATTCCAATTCATCCAGATCACTATCAGTTCCTGAGATTCTCTTTTCTAGACAAGCATTACCAGTTTGTTGCCCTTCCGTTTGGCCTAGCAACAGCTCCAAGGATCTTTTCAAAGGTTCTCGGTGCCCTTCTCTCTGTCATCAGAGAACAGGGTATTGCGGTTTTTCCTTATTTGGACGATATCTTGGTACTTGCTCAGTCTTTACATTCTGCAGAATCTCATACGAATCAACTTGTGTTGTTTCTTCAAAGACATGGTTGGAGGATCAATTTACCAAAGAGTTCCTTGATTCCTCAGACAAATGTAACCTTTTTGGGTTTTCAAATAGATTCAGTGTCCATGACTTTATCTCTAACAGAAAAGAGACGTCTGAAGTTGTTTTCAGCTTGTCGAAACCTTCAGTCTCAGTCATTCCCTTCGGTAGCTTTGTGCATGGAAATTCTAGGTCTCATGACTGCTGCATCGGACGCGATCCCCTTTGCTCGTTTTCACATGAGACCACTTCAGCTTTGTATGCTGAACCAGTGGTGCAGGGATTATACAAAGATATCACAATTAATATCCTTAAATCCCAATGTTCGATCTTCTCTGACTTGGTGGTTGAATCACCATCGTCTAATTCAAGGGGCTTCTTTTGTTCGTCCAACCTGGACTGTGATCTCAACAGATGCGAGTCTTTCAGGTTGGGGAGCTGTATGGGGATCTCTGACAGCGCAGGGGGTTTGGGAATTTCAGGAGGCGAAATTACCAATCAACATTTTGGAACTCCGTGCGATTTTCAGAGCTCTTCAGTTCTGGCCTCTTCTGAAGAGAGAATCGTTTATTTTTCAGACAGACAATGTCACAACCGTGGCGTATGTCAATCATCAGGGTGGGACTCAGGCACAGTCCTCAGGCTATGAAAGAAGTATCTCGGATACTTGTATGGGCGGAATCCAGCTCCTGTCTAATTTCTGCGGTTCACATCCCAGGTGTAGACAATTGGGAAGCGGATTATCTCAGTCGCCAGATGTTACATCCGGGCGAATGGTCTCTTCACCCAGAGGTATTTCTTCAGATTGTTCAAATCTGGGGACTTCCAGAAATAGATCTGATGGCCTCTCATCTAAACAAGAAACTTCCCAGGTATCTGTCCAGATCCAGGGATCCTCAGGCGGCAGCAGTGGACGCGTTGTCTCTTCCTTGGAATTATCATCCTGCCTATATCTTTCCGCCTCTAGTTCTTATTCCAAAAGTGATTTCCAAAATTCTAATGGAACGTTCGTTTGTACTGCTGGTGGCTCCAGCATGGCCTCACAGGTTTTGGTATGCGGATCTCATTCGGATGGCCAGTTGCCAACCTTGGACACTTCCGTTAAGACCAGACCTTCTATCTCAAGGCCCATTTTTCCATCAGGATCTCAAATCATTAAATTTGAAGGTATGGAAATTGAACGCTTGATTCTTAGTCATAGAGGTTTCTCTGACTCAGTAATTAATACTATGTTACAGGCTCGTAAATCTGTGTCTAGGAAGATTTATTATCGAGTCTGGAAGACTTACATTTCTTGGTGTTCTTCTCATAAATTCTCCTGGCATTCTTTTAGAATTCCTAGAATTTTACAGTTTCTTCAGGATGGTTTGGATAAAGGTTTGTCTGCAAGTTCCTTGAAAGGACAAATCTCTGCTCTTTCTGTTCTTTTTCACAGAAAGATTGCTAATCTTCCTGATATTCATTGTTTTGTACAGGCTTTGGTTCGTATCAAACCTGTCATTAAAGGGACAGTCTACACCTTGGTCATCTTAAATTTTTACCTTAGATTAAGCTGCAAATAGCCTCCTGCACCTTTCCTATATCGTGCAGCAGGAATGATAAAAAAGTTATTTTAAAATGAATATTGTTTCTGGCCACTTTGAAATGGCTGGCAAGTTTAGCCCACTGATGACATCATGATCTGGGCAGCATATGGCATCCAATCACAAAAGATTCACTAGTTGGATTCAACAGACTTTAAATGCTATTCAGCAGAGTGCCTAGATGCATCCCATATTGTGATGTCATCAGTGGGCTGAGCTTGGCAGCCATTTCAAACTGGCCAGAAACAATATTCCTTTTAAAATAATTTTTTTACTGTTCCTGCTGCATGATATAGAAAAGGTGCAGGAGGCTATTTGCCGCTTAATCTAAGGTAAGACTTAAAGATGACTAAGGTGTAGACTGTCCCTTTAAGTCTATCTTTCCTCCTTGGAGTCTTAATTTGGTTCTGAGGGCTTTACAGGCTCCTCCGTTTGAACCTATGCATTCTCTGGATATTAAATTACTTTCTTGGAAAGTTTTGTTCCTTTTGGCCATCTCTTCTGCTAGAAGAGTTTCTGAGTTATCTGCTCTTTCTTGTGAATCTCCTTTTCTGATTTTTCATCAGGATAAGGCGGTGTTGCGGATTTCATTTCAATTTTTACCTAAAGTTGTGAATTCTAACAACATTAGTAGAGAAATTGTTGTCCCTTCTTTGTGTCCTAATCCTAAGAATTCTCTGGAGAAATCTTTACATTCTTTGGATGTAGTAAGAGCTTTGAAATATTATGTTGAAGCTACTAAAGATTTTAGAAAGACTTCTAGTCTATTTGTTATCTTTTCTAGTTCTAGGAAAGGTCAGAAAGCTTCTGCCATTTCTTTGGCGTCTTGGTTAAAGTCTTTGATTTATCATGCTTATGTGGAGTCGGGTAAGTCCCCACCTCAAAGGATTACAGCTCATTCTACTAGGTCAGTTTCTACTTCCTGGGCTTTTAGGAATGAAGCTTCTGTTGATCAGATTTGCAAAGCAGCAACTTGGTCTTCTTTGCATACTTTTACTAAATTCTACCATTTTGATGTTTTCTCTTCTTCTGAAGCAGTTTTGGGATTTTTTTTTGCCACCAAAAAATTCCCGCCAATATTGTTGTTATAAGCTCCGCCCCAGCTTATTCAGTGTTCTCAGAAAACACTTAAAGAGCTTTCATGCAGCATTTTATGAATCAGTTTTCTTTTTTTAATACATTTTCGCTCTGTTTCCCATTCTCTCATGCCTGTTATATATATCTTATGTAGGAGCATGGATATAAATTTGCAGAATTAATAAAAAAAAAAAAAATTTTTTTTTTTGCAATTATGTAATAAAAAAAATTCTTTTTTTTTTTTTTGCAATTATGCAATTATAACTGAACCTGCCTCTGACTTTACCATAGGATTTGAGCTACATGAACATGTATCTACCAAAGCTAAGTTTGTTTGTTGTAATAAAGCTGATCTAAATTCTTCAGCTCAATGATTTGGCTCTTGTTTTGACATATTGTTAAATGCTGATAATATATCTATGAGTACAAATACACCCACTGTTATTCCATCTTAGTCTAATGTACATAGCATTACTGCAGAAATGGAAGATTTTATTGCTACAGCTATAGAGAAGGCAATGACTGCTATTTTGCCTTCAAATAAACGTAAAAGGGTTTTGCAACCTTTTCCTTAACCTAGTGAATTAAGTTCTGACCTTCAGCATACTGATGTATCCTCTACTGATGGGGTTTCCTCTGTTTCAGAGGATGCCATGTCAGAGACAGATATAGACAAATCTTTTTTTCTTTCCTATGGCATGGAGAGTCCACGACTTCAATCCAATTACTAATGGGATATTCAACTCCTGGCCAGCAGGAGGAGGCAAAGAGCATCCCAGCAAAACTGTTAAGTGTAACCCCCAGTCATTTTCTTTGCCTTGATCACGGGAGGATGGCGAAGAATGTGTCTGAATATATTTAATCCTTTTATGGGTACTATACCCTGCAAACAAGGATTGGAGTCAAACTGTCTCCATGTCAATCTCTTTAGTAAGAGTAGTGGTGGCTGTTAGCAGGCGGCGAGGTGGTCTTTGCTTTACTTCTAACATCATTGCTACCCCTTTGTAGAAAGCCAGGGTTGGTTACTCTGTTCTTTCTTTTCCTTCAGGTCCCTGACAGAGAGTGGAGTGTCAAGAGGCTGTTTTTGTGCCCTGCAGCTGGATCCACAGGTAAGTGCATTTGCCTTCTAGTTACTGAAGGGCAGCAGGTAAATCCTCTAGTGGATCTATTTTGGGACAAAGATTATCCATTTTATTTAAGGGTACATTCAAATGGACAGTGTTGCAGGAACATTGTATTTTTCTGTGGCATGTTGAGACTAAGGGGTTAATGAAAAGTGGATGCTTTGAATTTCACTTTATTTCAGAAGTTTCTAAGGGGTTTCTGATATTCCCCCTTTTTTATTGCAGTACTGATAAGGGGAGAACAGTACTTTATTGTGTAGCAGATGATACAAAAATTTGTAACAGAGTGGATGTTCCAGGGGGGGTAGACAAAATGAGAAGTGATATACAACAATTGGAGGATTGAACAAACGACTGGGATCTAAAGTTTAACACAGCAAAGTGTAAAATAATGCATTTAGGGAAGAAAAATCCAAATGTTAATTACAGACTCAATCACACTTTACTGACTGTTACAGATGAGGAACAGGACTTGGGAATTATTATTTCAGATGATTTAAAACTTAGTTAACAATGTAGTAATGCAGCGAGTAAGGCTAGCAGAATTCTTGGATGTATTGGTAGAGGTATTTGCAGCAGAAATAGTAAGGTTCTTATGCCACTTTATAGATCATTAGTTAGGCCTCATCTTGAGTATTGTGTGCAGTTCTGGAGGCCATATCTTCAGAAGGATATTAACAAACTTGAATCTGTGCAAAGGACGGCTACCAAAATGGTACATGGTCTAAAAAATAAAACTTACCAGGATAGTTCCAATGACCTAAATATGTATAGCTTAGAGGAGAGAAGGGAACGAGGTGATATGATAGCAACTTTCAAGTACATTAAAGGGTTTAGTAAAACTGAGGCTGTGGGTATTTTACATAAAATGGAAAATTCAAGAACAAGGGGTCATGAGCTCAAGCTAAAGGGTAGTAGATTCAGGAGTAATTTGAGGAAGCACTTCTTTACAGAAAGAGTGATTGATTTACGGAATAAACTTCCTCAAGAGGTAGTAGCAACAAACACTGTGGGGGACTTTAAAAATGCATGGGACAAGCATAAGGCTATCCTACGAACTAGATAAGTTTATACTGTTAGGTAAGGTCGGGCAGACTTGCTGGGCCTATGGCTCTTATCTGCCGTCAATATCTATGTTTCTATGTTATACTTTTATTTATTTTTTTCTTTCTAATTGAGCCACTAGAAACGCACGCTTTTACTTCTGTGGCGCAGTTTCTTTCTGTTTAGCCCGCTCACGTGACTCTCCGCTCTTCCATGTCATTGAGGAGCGGAGCTTAGTAGGTCCTTGAGCCTAGGCTGTTGCAGATAAGTTTATAGTCTATCGGATCATCTGACAGGAGAAGAGGAACTCTGATCTCAGCTGGAGAGTCTCCCTTCTGATTGCTAGTGGGTCTTCAGTTCCCGGTATGGTAGGAGCCTCAGGCAGACTTAGGTTTTTTTATTTTTTTTTAGTAAAATAAAGTGTGATAGGTGCCGTTTTTTTCTGACCCTCTGCTCAACATTTTCATACCTAAGGTTTTCTCTGTGAAGTTAACTAGGGACCTGTGTATGAAATAAACTTTTATTTTAAAATTTAATTTCCTTCCTATGGCATGGAGAGTCCACAATGTCATTCCAATTACTAGTGGGATATTCAACTCCTTGCCAGCATGAGGAGGCAAAGAGCACCCCAGCAGAGCTGTTCAGTGTAACTTCCCTAACCCATAATCCCCAGTCGTTCTCTTTGCCTCTGCAATGGAGGATGTGCAAAGATGGTGTCTGAAGATATTTAATCCTTTTATGGGTACTTTTCCCTGCAAGCAAGGATTGGGGTTTTGCTGTGTCCATGTCAATCTCTTTAGTAAGAGTAATGGTGGCTATTAGTAGTTAGAAAGTGGTGAGGTGGTCCTTGCTTTATTTCTAACATTACATTTGCTACCACTTATAGAAAGCCAGGGTTGGTTACTCTGCTCTTTTTCTGTATACAGGTCCCTGTTGCCGGTCAAATGAGGCTATCAGACCTGCAGCTGCTGTGACTGCTCCGCAGCAGAAGTTCCCTGGAGGGTAAGTCCTTTCTTATATATTTATTTCTCTGGAAAGAAAATGGATCAGGACTAAGAATTCAGGGACCTAGTTGGACCTGTGACCACCTAAAGGGGTGTGTATATTTCTTGTATTTGGCCTTCTGCCAGGGACAGGGATTTTGCTGCCCCGTTTCATTGGCAATTTTACAGTCAAGCCCAGGACTTATGGTGTGTGGGGACTAAGGGTCATGGTGACTAATTCCTTCCTCCTTTTATCTATGTATGTTTTGTTATTTCAGACTTTTAAAGTGCTTCCTTTTTGTAAGGGCTCATATTTACTGTGATTGTGTGTTATGTAACTGCCAAGCATGAAACTCTGTTAGAATTTATTGTTGTGTAGTTAGGATGCAGACTGTTGTAACGGCCAGGTTTTTCTCCTCTACATTTAGTGATTGCAACTGTGTGAATGGTTTTCACTTCTAACTATGTACACATCCTTCCTCTCAAAGAACCCCTTTGCCTACGATGGGTTGGGAAATCTTTGTGTTTGCTCAGTTTTGCAACCTTTGCCGATTGTAAAATATTTATTTATTTCATGTAATTAGCAAGAGTCCATGAGCTAGTGACGTATGGGATATACATTCCTACCAGGAGGGGCAAAGTTTCCCAAACCTCAAAATGCCTATAAATACACCCCTCACCACACCCACAAATCAGTTTTACAAACTTTGCCTCCTATGGAGGTGGTTAAGTAAGTTTGTGCTAGATTCTACGTTGATATGCGCTCTGCAGCAGGTTGGAGCCCGGTTTTCCTCTCAGCGTGCAGTGAATGTCAGAGAGATGTGAGGAGAGTATTGCCTATTTGAATGCAATGATCTCCTTCTACGGGGTCTATTTCATAGGTTCTCTGTTATCGGTCGTAGAGATTCATCTCTTACCTCCCTTTTCAGATCGACGATATACTCTTATATATATATATACCATTACCTCTGCTGATTTTCGTTTCAGTACTGGTTTGGCTTTCTACAACATGTAGATGAGTGTCCTGGGGTAAGTAAGTCTTATTTTCTGTGACACTCTAAGCTATGGTTGGGCACTTTTTTAATAAAGTTCTAAATATATGTATTCAAACATTTATTTGCCTTGACTCAGGATGTTCAACATTCCTTATTTTCAGACAGTCAGTTTCATATTTGGGATAATGCATTTGAATCAATCATTTTTTCTTACCTTAAAAATTTGACTTTTTTTCCCTGTGGGCTGTTAGGCTCGCGGGGGCTGAAAATGCTTCATTTCTTCTGTTAAGTGTGATCAGTCCACGGGTCATCATTACTTCTGGGATATTACTCCTCCCCAACAGGAAGTGCAAGAGGATTCACCCAGCAGAGCTGCATATAGCTCCTCCCCTCTACGTCACTCCCAGTCATTCTCTTGCACCCAACGACTAGATAGGATGTGTGAGAGGACTATGGTGATTATACTTAGTTTTATATCTTCAATCAAAAGTTTGTTATTTTAAAATAGCACCGGAGTGTGTTATTATCTCTCTGGCAGAGTTTGAAGAAGAATCTACCAGAGTTTTTGCTATGATTTTAGCCGGAGTAGTTAAGATCATATTGCTGTTTCTCGGCCATCTGAGGAGAGGTAAACTTCAGATCAGGGGACAGCGGGCAGATGAATCTGCATAGAGGTATGTAGCAGCTTTTATTTTCTGACAATGGAATTGATGAGAAAATCCTGCCATACCGATATAATGTCATGTATGTATACTTTACACTTCAGTATTCTGGGGAATGGTACTTCACTAGAATTACACTGTAAGAAGTACATAAAGCTGTTTAATAACTAGAAATTATGTTTAACGTTTTTGCTGGAATGTAAAATCGTTTTCATTTGCTGAGGTACTGAGTGAATAAATATTTGGGCACTATTTTTCCACTTGGCAGTTGCTTAATCTTTTTTCTGACAGTTTCTGTTCTCTCTCACTACTGTGTGTGAGGGGGAGGGGCCGTTTTTTGGCGCTTTTGCTACGCATCAGATATTTCAGTCAGCAACTCATTGTATTTCCTGCATGATCCGGTTCATCTCTACAGAGCTCAGGGGTCTTCAAAACTTATTTTGAGGGAGGTAATTTCTCTCAGCAGAGCTGTGAGAATTATAGTTGACTGATATAAAAAACGTTTATTCTGTAATTTGTTTCCTGCTTTCAGAATTTGTTATCTTTGCTAATGGGATTAAACCTTTGCTAAAGTTGTGTTGTTTACAAGGATTGAGGCTATAACTGTTTCAATTTATTAATTTTCAACTGTCATAGATCTTCTGTGCTTCTTAAAGGCACAGTACGTTTTTAATATTATTCTAATTGAATTGTATTTCCAAGTTGCAAGTTTATTTGCTAGTGTGTTAAACATGTCTGATTCAGAGGATGATACCTGTGTCATTTATTGCAATGCCAAAGTGGAGCCCAATAGAAATTTATGTACTAACTGTATTGATGCTACTTTAAATAAAAGTCAATCTGTACAAATTGAACAAATTTCACCAAACAACGAGGGGAGAGTTATGCCGACTAACTCGCCTCACGTGTCAGTACCTGCATCTCCCGCTCAGAGGGAGGTGCGTGATATTGTAGCGCCGAGTACATCTGGGCGGCCATTACAAATCACATTACAGGATATGGCTACTGTTATGACTGAAGTTTTGGCTAAATTACCAGAACTAAGAGGTAAGCGTGATCACTCTGGGGTGAGAACAGAGTGCGCTGATAATATTAGGGCCATGTCAGACACTGCGTCACAGGTGGCAGAACATGAGGACGGAGAACTTCATTCTGTGGGTGACGGTTCTGATCCAAACAGACTGGATTCAGATATTTCAAATTTTAAATTTAAACTGGAAAACCTCCGTGTATTACTAGGGGAGGTGTTAGCGGCTCTGAATGATTGTAACACAGTTGCAATACCAGAGAAAATGTGTAGGTTGGATAAATATTTTGCGGTACCGACGAGTACTGAGGTTTTTCCTATACCTAAGAGACTTATTGAAATTGTTACTAAGGAGTGGGATAGACCCGGTGTGCCGTTCTCACCCCCTCCGATATTTAGAAAAATGTTTCCAATAGACGCCACCACAAGGGACTTATGGCAAACGGTCCCTAAGGTGGAGGGAGCAGTTTCTACTTTAGCTAAGCGTACCACTATCCCGGTGGAGGATAGCTGTGCTTTTTCAGATCCAATGGATAAAAAGTTAGAGGGTTACCTTAAGAAAATGTTTGTTCAACAAGGTTTTATATTGCAACCCCTTGCATGCATTGCGCCGATCACGGCTGCAGCGGCATTCTGGATTGAGTCTCTGGAAGAGAACATTAGTTTAGTTACTCTGGACGACATTACGGACAGGCTTAGAGTCCTTAAACTAGCTAATTCATTCATTTCGGAGGCCGTAGTACATCTTACTAAACTTACGGCGAAGAATTCAGGATTCGCCATTCAGGCACGCAGGGCGCTGTGGCTAAAATCCTGGTCAGCTGATGTTACTTCTAAGTCTAAATTGCTTAATATACCTTTCAAAGGGCAGACCTTATTCGGGCCCGGGTTGAAAGAGATTATCGCTGACATTACAGGAGGTAAAGGCCATGCCCTGCCTCAGGACAAAGCCAAAGCTAAGGCTAGACAGTCTAATTTTCGTTCCTTTCGTAATTTCAAAGCAGGAGCAGCATCAACTTCCTCTGCACCAAAACAGGAAGGAGCTGTTGCTCGCTACAGGCAAGGCTGGAAACCTAACCAGTCCTGGAACAAGGGCAAGCAGACCAGGAAACCTGCTGCTGCCCCTAAAACAGCATGAATTGAGGGCCCCCGATCCGGGATCGGATCTAGTGGGGGGCAGACTTTCTCTCTTCGCCCAGGCTTGGGCAAGAGATGTCCAGGATCCCTGGGCGCTAGAGATAATATCTCAGGGATACCTTCTGGACTTCAAATACTCTCCTCCAAGAGAGAGATTTCATCTGTCAAGGTTGTCAACAATCCAGACAAAGAAAGAGGCGTTTCTACGCTGCGTACAAGAGCTCTTGTTAATGGGAGTAATCCATCCAGTTCCACGATCGGAACAGGGACAGGGGTTTTACTCAAATCTGTTTGTGGTTCCCAAAAAAGAGGGAACTTTCAGACCAATCCTGGACTTAAAGATCCTAAACAAATTCCTAAGAGTTCCATCGTTCAAGATGGAGACTATTCGGACAATTTTACCTATGATCCAAGAGGGTCAGTACATGACCACTGTAGATTTAAAAGATGCTTACCTTCACATACCGATTCACAAAGATCATTACCGGTACCTAAGGTTTGCCTTCCTAGACAGGCATTACCAGTTTGTGGCTCTTCCATTCGGATTGGCTACAGCTCCAAGAATCTTCACAAAGGTTCTGGGTGCTCTTCTGGCGGTACTAAGACCGCGGGGAATCTCGGTAGCTCCATACCTAGACGATATTCTGATACAAGCTTCAAGCTTTCAAACTGCCAAGTCTCATACAGAGTTAGTACTGGCATTTCTAAGGTCACATGGATGGAAGGTGAACGAAAAGAAAAGTTCACTCGTTCCACTCACAAGAGTTCCCTTCCTGGGGACTCTTATAGATTCTGTACAAATGAAGATTTACCTGACAGAGGACAGGCTAACAAGACTTCAAAGTGCTTGCCGCACCCTTCATTCCATTCAACACCCGTCAGTGGCTCAATGCATGGAGGTAATCGGCTTACTGGTAGCGGCAATGGACATAGTACCCTTTGCACGCTTACACCTCAGACCACTGCAACTGTGCATGCTAAGTCAGTGGAATGGGGATTACTCAGACTTATCCCCTTCTCTGAATCTGGATCAAGAGACCAGAAATTCTCTTCTATGGTGGCTTTCTCGGCCACATCTGTCCAGGGGGATGCCATTCAGCAGACCAGACTGGACAATTGTAACAACAGACGCCAGCCTTCTAGGTTGGGGTGCCGTCTGGAATTCTCTGAAGGCTCAGGGACAATGGAGTCAGGAGGAGAGTCTCCTGCCAATAAACATTCTGGAATTGAGAGCAGTTCTCAATGCCCTCCTGGCTTGGCCCCAGTTGACAACTCGGGGGTTCATCAGGTTTCAGTCGGACAACATCACGACTGTAGCTTACATCAACCATCAGGGAGGGACAAGAAGCTCCCTAGCTATGATGGAAGTATCAAAGATAATTCGCTGGGCAGAGTCTCACTCTTGCCACCTGTCAGCAATCCACATCCCAGGCGTGGAGAACTGGGAGGCGGATTTCTTAAGTCGTCAGACTTTTCATCCGGGGGAGTGGGAACTCCATCCGGAGGTCTTTGCCCAAATACTTCGACGTTGGGGCAAACCAGAGATAGATCTCATGGCGTCTCGACAGAACGCCAAGCTTCCTCGTTACGGGTCCAGATCCAGGGATCCAGGAGCAGTCCTGATAGATGCCCTGACAGCACCTTGGGACTTCAGGATGGCTTACGTGTTTCCACCCTTCCCGATGCTTCCTCGATTGATTGCCAGAATCAAACAAGAGAGAGCATCAGTGATTCTAATAGCACCTGCGTGGCCACGCAGGACTTGGTATGCAGACCTGGTGGACATGTCATCCTGTCCACCTTGGTCTCTACCTCTGAAACAGAACCTTCTGATACAGGGTCCCTTCAATCATCAAAATCTAACTTCTCTGAAGCTGACTGCTTGGAAATTGAACGCTTGATTTTATCAAGACGTGGGTTTTCTGAGTCAGTTATTGATACCTTAATACAGGCTAGGAAGCCTGTTACCAGAAAGATTTACCATAAGATATGGCGTAAATACCTATATTGGTGTGAATCCAAAGGTTACTCTTGGAGTAAGGTTAGGATTCCTAGGATATTGTCTTTTCTACAAGAAGGTTTAGAAAAGGGTTTGTCTGCTAGTTCATTAAAGGGACAGATCTCAGCTCTGTCCATTCTGTTACACAAACGTCTGTCAGAAGTTCCTGACGTCCAGGCTTTTTGTCAGGCTTTGGCCAGGATTAAGCCTGTGTTTAAAACTGTTGCTCCACCTTGGAGTTTAAACCTTGTTCTTAATGTTTTACAGGGCGTTCCGTTTGAACCCCTTCATTCCATTGATATAAAGTTGTTATCTTGGAAAGTTCTATTTTTAATGGCTATTTCCTCAGCTCGAAGAGTCTCTGAATTATCAGCCTTACATTGTGATTCTCCTTATTTGATTTTTCATTCGGATAAGGTAGTTCTGCGTACTAAACCTGGGTTCTTACCTAAGGTAGTGACTAACAGGAATATCAATCAAGAGATTGTTGTTCCTTCTTTGTGCCCAAATCCTTCTTCGAAGAAGGAACGTCTACTGCACAACCTGGATGTAGTCCGTGCTCTAAAATTTTTTTTTTTTTTACAGTCCAAAAAATTATGATTTTTTTTTTTTTTTTTTTTTTTTTTTAAATATTTTTATTGAGGTAAATAATAAAACAATACAGAGCATAGTAACCACAGACATAGGCCCTTAACCCGCAAGGGCAATTGTCAAAAGTATATAACAGCATATACAGTAAGCATGACATGCCATATTTTGAATCATTAATGAAAACGTACATTTCAAAAACAATAAGTGTTACAGAACAAATAGTCAAAGATAATGTGTAAAATTGTAATGCTTCCTGTGTGGTTAAAAGAACAGAAAAACTGACCTCAAGTTTTTTTGGATTAACAACCTATAGGGCCCTTTTTGGGTCCTCCAGACTATAAACATATACGTATATTATAGAAAAGTATATCAAACATAACTATAATGAAGAACTCTTATGTAGTTTTTAGGGGGTCATCGATGGGATCTGTGTCCCTTAGCTTAATAAATAAGCTCCAAAAAGGGGGGGGCGGAGCCTAGTAATATAAAAACCAACTAAAAACAAAGAGTATAAGATAGTAGAGTTGGACCTGGACTAGTACTAGGAGTGTATGTAGGGCTGGGCGAATTTCATCCAAAATCTATACTACATCTATATTAACATTTAATTCTCCCCCAAGCAGGAGAGTCTGACCCTAGGTAAATTATTAAGCTCAGTATTAGTTAGAAGGCAGGCATGTAAACACTTAGAAAATAAGCTCCCTGGGGGGGCGGGCGGGTTCCATTAATATATTTATTAGATGAGAACCTATGTACTAGCGTGAGTATAGCAAACATATACTTGGGTATTATGTCCTATATGGCCAGAGAATAATGTTTCAGAGGCAGAAAAATAAATAATATAACTACTGCCGTGTTCTAGGGGGTACGGTTTCCTGCGCTTGCCAAGTAAGCCATGTGTGCGGGAGGGGAATTAACCTTGTGGAGTAATATCAGTGGAGGCAATACCGTCCAGTTAGTTAAGGGTCAAAATATAACTTATTAAAATGGTCCTTGTGTTATGAGTCTATCTTAAACAGTAAGTGCTATATCCATTTAAACCTCTCAGTATACATAATTTACCTTATGTCCAGATTGTAGTAAGTACATACAGGGAGAAAGTGGATCAAATAAAATAGGGGTCATCATAATACCCCTTATTAACCTTATATGATCAATAACAACAGTGGACAGGATCATACCGTATTATATTATTCATACGAGGAGACAATTATCATCTCTCCTTTGTTTCATAAAAAACTATAATCGCTGTTGGGATTACAAAATACTTCCCGAAGGGCTACAGGAGTACCAATATAGATTAATATGTAAAGGTATCTTTTAGGGCAAGAAGAAATCAAAACAGTATAGGACTCCCTCCTCAAAATTATGGTTATGATCTATGCTGCGCCATCTCGGCCGCTGACGGCACAGCAAAACAACCACTACTTATAGGAGTCTCAGCCTAGCTATGATAGCCCTCTCCAACACTGCAAGTGCGTATAATCATATTATCTATAGTGACAAGCAAATAGGTACATTATATTACGACATGTAATGATATATCAGTAGCATAAGATTTGTACACTTACAGTCCACCTTGTACTTATATGAGGCATTTAACTAATATACAAATATCTTTTTCATACAAATAAACATATCCACCCGTCAACTGTAAGAAAAACAGAGGGCGATAAGAAACATTTCTAACTGTAGGAGTGATCCAGTAAAAAGGATGCTGGTATAGCCAATTCGCAACAGAATACACAGCTGAGAAGTTTAATAGTATACCCAAGTCTCAGGTCTTGTCGGCTTTCCGGTATGTGTCCAATGTAGGTGACAATTATGGTTCATCTACCCAGAAGCCATATGTGTTATCTCTGGTCCGTTTAACCCACTCCACATTTTAGAGGCTTATAACCCCTATTTGTATTAGCGAACCACAGCTTATCACATCTGGGCAAGGAGGCAGAATACAATATATAAACAAGCACCTCTAGGACATATAATGGGTATAAACCCTGTAACGATACCTGCATGATAGAAAAGCAAGCAGTATAAACATGAGGAGGTAAAACACATAAACATAGAACTCAGTATCTCATGTTAACTAAATAACGGGCTCTTTAACTGATGTCTCTGATCAGAGCTAAGTAGCTCCCCACCAAGTTCGTATCGTTTAGCCCACTCCACTCCTTAACAGATTATGACCCACATCGACAATATGCTTCTCTCCGGGGCCTGTGAAAATAGTCATTGGTTGACCCTGGGTAATTGGAGAGCAGAAAGAGCATGTAGTGTCTACCTCAAAAGGAACAAGGAATGTCCGGTGGAGATCCCCCAAAACTGGAAACCGGGTAGCTGGTCCTGTCAGCGGAGGTATCGGGGCCAAATAGTCAGCAGGAAGGAGCGATCTCTCAAAGCCGACGGCAGTGGGTATGCGACCAACCCCAGAAGCCACTCCGAATCTCACCATAGACACAGTTCTCTCCGGTCCGCGTCTAGGAACAGACCGGATGGGCGGCACACAAGCGCCAGGGTCGAGCAGCATCTTCTTCTCTGTGCAGCTGTGTGGGGTAGTGATTAGCATCGCTGCTTCAGCCGTACTAACGCCTGGGTCTCCATTTTGCATTCCAGTCTGGATGTGTAGATCAGGCTTGCCATTCTCCCCATATATGAGGGCAGCTGGATTTAGGGTCTCGGTTATCAGATCGGCTAGTGAAAGCACCTCATCTGTGTCCACGCGGCTGCTTATATGCTTTTCAGGTCTAGATGGGCACCTAGAAGTTGCGTCACATGCGGAGCAGCCTACTAAGCAATCCATGGATTGTGTCAGTTTATGTGGGAATACTTCCCTCATCTGCTGTCTAAAATCGCCCATTTGAGTAGCGATCTGTTGCAGGAGATCACGTTCCCAGCTTTTAATCAACTGGTCAGACTGCATGGCTTGTGAACAGCTTGAATTGATCTGAGCCGCCATTATAAGCAGTGCGAGTATTAAACATAGGATAGCAGCACACCTCCGTTTGAATTACTTAACTCTCTCCAGTGTTCTTGGGTATAAGATAAGTCTCCTAATAAGGCATTACGGTCCATTTTCACAAAATATCTGCCATTATTGCATATTAAAGTCAGGAGCTCCTGTAAGACACGTCTAGGCACATCGGCAGTTAGCTCCGCCCCCCGTGCTCTAAAATTTTACTTACAGGCAACTAAGGAATTTCGACAAACGTCTTCTCTGTTTGTCGTTTACTCTGGGCAGAGGAGAGGTCAAAAAGCTTCTGCTACCTCTCTTTCTTTTTGGCTTCGTAGCATAATTCGTTTAGCTTATGAGACTGCTGGACAGCAGCCTCCTGAAAGAATTACAGCTCATTCTACTAGAGCTGTGGCTTCCACTTGGGCCTTTAAGAATGAGGCCTCTGTTGAGCAGATTTGCAAGGCTGCAACTTGGTCTTCGCTTCATACTTTTTCAAAATTTTACAAATTTGACACTTATGCTTCATCGGAGGCTATTTTTGGGAGAAAGGTTCTTCAGGCAGTGGTTCCTTCTGTATAAAGAGCCTGCCTATCCCTCCCGTCATCCGTGTACTTTTGCTTTGGTATTGGTATCCCAGAAGTAATGATGACCCGTGGACTTATCACACTTAACAGAAGAAAACATAATTTATGCTTACCTGATAAATTCCTTTCTTCTGTAGTGTGATCAGTCCACGGCCCGCCCTGTTTTTAAGGCAGGTAAATATTTTTTAATTTATACTCCAGTCACCACTTCACCCTTGGCTTTTCCTTTCTCGTTGGTCCTTGGTCGAATGACTGGGAGTGACGTAGAGGGGAGGAGCTATATGCAGCTCTGCTGGGTGAATCCTCTTGCACTTCCTGTTGGGGAGGAGTAATATCCCAGAAGTAATGATGACCCGTGGACTGATCACACTACAGAAGAAAGGAATTTATCAGGTAAGCATAAATTATGTTTTTATTGCGTCATTCTTGGCGCGGACTTTTTTGGAGCAAAATTTTTTTTCTATTTCCGGCGTCATACGTGTCGCCGGATGTTGCGTCATTTTTTGACGTTTTTTTTTTGCGTCAAAAGTGTCGGCGTTCCGGATGTGGCGTCATTTTTGGCGCCAAAAGCATTTAGGCGCCAAATAATGTGGGCGTCTTATTTGGCGCTAAAAAAATATGGGCGTCACTTTTGTCTCCACATTATTTAAGTCTCATTATTTATTGCTTCTGGTTGCTAGAAGCTTGTTCACTGGCATTTTTTCCCATTCCTGAAACTGTCATTTAAGGAATTTGATCTATTTTGCTTTATATGTTGTTTTTTCTATTACATATTGCAAGATGTCCCACGTTGCAACTGAGTCAGAAGATACTTCAGGAAAATCGCTGCCTGGTGCTGGAGCTACCAAAGCTAAGTGTATCTGCTGTAAACTTTTGGTATCTGTTCCTCCAGCTGTTGTTTGTATTGAATGTCATGACAAACTTGTTAATGCAGATAAAATTTCCTTTAGTAAAGTTCCATTACCTGTTGCTGTTCCGTCAACATCTAATACTCAGAGTGTTCCTGATAACATAAGAGATTTTGTTTCTGAATCCATTAAAGTGAATGTCAATTTTTCCGTTTTGTGTAATCTAGTTTTGTAGTCATTACTGAGATTAAGCATACTGCCGCAATAAATTTCTAATAAAATGTGTATTTTATTTTTTATTTTAAATATTGCATATCGCTCATTCGCTTACCTGCTCCTCCCACTCACTGCTTCCTACTTTTCATCCATATTACGTAAACAGCGGTCCCACCCGCTGTTTACGTATAGGCACTGCGCGCTCCCGTGTCTATTTTACATTGTGCATGCCGTGTTTATTAGTATTGCGCATGTGCGAAATGTGCACGAGCTTACAGTAGATTAGCTCGGCACCAAAGACGAACGCATATTACATAATGAGAAGAGGGTGGGTCCCCCCGTGGTTAGAGCCGTTATTGGCTATTAAGAAATCAATCAAAAAGATGAGCAAAAGAGCACGAATGCCGGGCGGAGGACGGTTTAGCCGCAAATTGATATAAATTTATGAAAATAAAGGTATACATTTAGAAAATTTAAATTTGATGAATGAAACTCAGGTTTTTTTTTTATATTTGATAGACTGCTTTTTAGAACGAAGGCTGAGTTTACATTCACTTTAAGAAGGCTTTGTCTGTTATTCCTCCTTCTAGTAAACATAAAAAATCTTTTAAAACTTCTCATTGTTCAGATGAATTTTTAAATGAACATCATCATTCTGATTCTGATAATGGTTCTTCTGGTTCAGAGGATTCTGTCTCAGAGGTAGATGCTGATAAATCTTCATATTTATTTAAAATGGAATTTATTCGTTCTTTACTTAAAGAAGTTCTAATTGCTTTAGAAATTGAGGATTTTGGTCCTCTTGATACTAAATCTAAACGTTTAGATAAGGTTTTTAAATCTCCTGTAGTTATTCCAGATGTTTTTCCTGTTCCTAGTGCTATTTCTGAAGTAATTTCCAGGGAATGGAATAATTTGGGTAATTCATTTACTCCTTCTAAACGTTTTAAGCAATTATATCCTGTGCCATCTGACAGATTAGAGTTTTGGGACAAAATCCCTAAGGTTGATGGGGCTGTCTCTACTCTTGCTAAGCGTACTACGATTCCTACGGCAGATGGTACTTCCTTTAAGGATCCTTTAGATAGGAAAATTGAATCCTTTCTAAGAAAAGCCTATTTGTGTTCAGGTAATCTTCTTAGACCTGCTATATCTTTGGCGGATGTTGCTGAAGCTTCAATGTTTTGGTTGGAAGCTTTAGCGCAACAAGTAACAGATCATAATTCTCATAGCATTATTATTCTTCTTCAACATGCTAATAATTTTATTTGTGATGCCATCTTTGATATCATTAGGGTTGATGTCAGGTATATGTCTCTAGCTATTTTAGCTAGAAGAGCTTTATGGCTTAAAACTTGGAATGCTGATATGTCTTCTAAGTCTACTCTGCTTTCCCTTTCTTTCCAGGGTAATAAATTATTTGGTTCTCAGTTGGATTCTATTATTTCAACTGTTACTGGAGGGAAAGGAACTTTTTTACCACAGGATAAAAAATCTAAAGGTAAATTCAGGTCTAATAATCGTTTTCGTTCCTTTCGTCACAACAAGGAACAGAAACCTGATCCTTCATCCTCAGGAACGGTATCAGTTTGGAAACCATCTCCAGTCTGGAATAAATCCAAGCCTTCTAGAAAATCAAAGCCAGCTTCTAAGTCCACATGAAGGTGCGGCCCTCATTCCAGCTCAGCTGGTAGGGGGCAGATTACGTTTTTTCAAAGAAATTTGGATCAAATCCGTTCACAATCTTTGGATTCAGAACATTGTTTCAGAAGGGTACAGAATTGGCTTCAAAATAAGACCTCCTGCAAAGAGATTTTTTCTTTCCCGTGTCCCAGTAAATCCAGCGAAGGCTCAAGCATTTCTGAAATGTGTTTCAGATCTAGAGTTGGCTGGAGTAATTATGCCAGTTCCAGTTCTGGAACGGGGGCTGGGGTTTTATTCAAATCTCTTCATTGTACCAAAGATGGAGAATTCCTTCAGACCAGTTCTGGATCTAAAGATATTGAATCGTTATGTAAGGATACCAACATTCAAAATGGTAACTGTAAGGACTATCCTGCCTTTTGTTCAGCAAGGGCATTATATGTCTATAATAGATTTACAGGATGCATATCTGCATATTCCAATTCATCCAGATCACTTTCAGTTTCTGAGATTCTCTTTCCTAGACAAGCATTACCAGTTTGTGGCTCTACCGTTTGGTCTAGCAACAGCTCCAAGAATTTTTACAAAGGTTCTCGGTGCCCTTCTGTCTGTAATCAGAGAACAGGGTATTGTGGTATTTCCTTATTTGGACGATATCTTGGTACTTGCTCAGTCTTTACATTTAGCAGAATCTCATACGAATCGACTTGTGTTGTTTCTTCAAGATCATGGTTGGAGGATCAATTTACTAAAAAGTTCATTGATTCCTCAGACAAGGGTAACCTTTTTGGGTTTCCAGATAGATTCAGTGTCCATGACTCTATCTTTGACAGACAAGAGACGTCTAAAATTGATATCAGCTTGTCGAAACCTTCAGTCACAATCATTCCCTTCGGTAGCCTTATGCATGGAAATTCTAGGTCTTATGACTGCTGCATCGGACGCGATCCCCTTTGCTCGTTTTCACATGCGACCTCTTCAGCTCTGTATGCTGAACCAATGGTGCAGGGATTACACAAAGATATCTCAATTAATATCTTTAAAACCGTTTGTACGACACTCTCTGACGTGGTGGACAGATCACCATCGTTTAATTCAGGGGGCTTCTTTTGTTCTTCCGACCTGGACTGTAATTTCAACAGATGCAAGTCTTACAGGTTGGGGAGCTGTGTGGGGGTCTCTGACGGCACAAGGGGTTTGGGAATCTCAGGAGGTGAGATTACCGATCAATATTTTGGAACTCCGTGCAATTTTCAGAGCTCTTCAGTCTTGGCCTCTTCTGAAGAGAGAATCGTTCATTTGTTTTCAGACAGACAATGTCACAACTGTAGCATACATCAATCATCAAGGAGGGACTCACAGTCCTCTAGCTATGAAAGAAGTATCGCGAATTCTGGTTTGGGCGGAATCCAGCTCCTGTCTAGTTTCTGCGGTTCATATCCCAGGTATAGACAATTGGGAAGCGGATTATCTCAGTCGCCAAACTTTGCATCCGGGCGAATGGTCTCTTCACCCAGAGGTATTTCTTCAGATTGTTCAAATGTGGGGGCTTCCAGAAATAGATCTGATGGCCACTCATCTAAACAAGAAACTTCCCAGGTATCTGTCCAGATCCAGGGATCCTCAAGCAGAAGCAGTGGATGCATTGTCACTTCCTTGGAAGAATCATCCTGCCTATATCTTTCCGCCTCTAGTTCTTCTTCCAAGAGTGATCTCCAAAATTCTGAAGGAATGCTCGTTTGTTCTGCTGGTAGCTCCAGCATGGCCTCACAGGTTTTGGTATGCGGATCTTGTCCGGATGGCTTCTTGCCAACCATGGACTCTTCCGTTAAGACCAGACCTTCTGTCTCAAGGTCCTTTTTTCCATCAGGATCTCAAATCCTTAAATTTAAACGTATGGAGATTGAACGCTTGATTCTTAGTCAAAGAGGTTTCTCTGACTCTGTGATTAATACTATGTTACAGGCTCGTAAATCTGTATCTAGGGAGATATATTATAGAGTCTGGAAGACTTATATTTCTTGGTGTCTTTTTCATCATTTTTCCTGGCATTCTTTTAGAATTCCAAGAATTTTACTGTTTCTTCAGGATGGTTTGGATAAAGGTTTGTCTGCAAGTTCCTTGAAAGGACAAATCTCTGCTCTTTCTGTTCTTTTTCACAGAAAGATTGCTAATCTTCCTGATATTCATTGTTTTGTACAAGCTTTGGTGCCTATAAAACCTTTTATTAAGTCAATTTCTCCTCCTTGGAGTTTGAATTTGGTTCTGGGGGCTCTTCAAGCTCCTCCGTTTGAACCTATGCATTCATTGGACATTAAATTACTTTCTTGGAAAGTTTTGTTCCTTTTGGCCATCTCTTCTGCCAGAAGAGTTTCTGAATTATCTGCTCTTTCTTGTGAGTCTCCTTTTTTGATTTTTCATCAGGATAAGGCGGTGTTGCGAACTTCTTTTGAATTTTTACCTAAGGTTGTTAATTCCAACAACATTAGTAGAGAGATTGTGGTTCCTTCATTATGTCCTAATCCTAAGAATTCTAAGGAGAAATCATTGAATTCTTTAGATGTGGTTAGAGCTTTGAAATATTATGTTGAAGCTACTAAGACTTTCCGAAAGACTTCTAGTCTATTTGTTATCTTTTCCGGTTCTAGGAAAGGTCAGAAGGCCTCTGCCATTTCTTTGGCATCCTGGTTGGAAATCTTTAATTCATCATGCTTATGTCGAGTCGGGTAAAACTCCGCCTCAAAGGATTACAGCTCATTCTAAAAGGTCAGTTTCTACTTCCTGGGCGTTTAGGAATGAAGCTTCGGTTGATCAGATTTGCAAAGCAGCAACTTGGTCCTCTTTGCATACTTTTACTAAATTCTACCATTTTGATGTGTTTTCTTCTTCTGAAGCAGTTTTTGGTAGAAAAGTACTTCAGGCAGCTGTTTCAGTTTGAATCTTCTGCTTATGTTTTCATTTAAACTTTATTTTGGGTGTGGATTATTTTCAGCAGGAATTGGCTGTCTTTATTTTATCCCTCCCTCTCTAGTGACTCTTGCGTGGAAAGATCCACATCTTGGGTAGTCATTATCCCATACGTCACTAGCTCATGGACTCTTGCTAATTACATGAAAGAAAACATAATTTATGTAAGAACTTACCTGATAAATTCATTTCTTTCATATTAGCAAGAGTCCATGAGGCCCACCCCTTTTTTTGTGGTGGTTATGATTTTTTTGTATAAAGCACAATTATTTCCAATTCCTTATTTTTTATGCTTTCGCACTTTTTTCTTATCACCCCACTTCTTGGCTATTCGTTAAACTGATTTGTGGGTGTGGTGAGGGGTGTATTTATAGGCATTTTGAGGTTTGGGAAACTTTGCCCCTCCTGGTAGGAATGTATATCCCATACGTCACTAGCTCATGGACTCTTGCTAATATGAAAGAAATGAATTTTTTTTTTTATTTATATTATTTTTATTATAGTTTGAAGTAAAACTTTAACAAGAAAAAACAATAGAATCAGAGAGTAGTTCAAAATTCTTACAGGTAAATAGGGTTTTGTTACAGTAAATGTTGCACATATTATTAATTAGAGTCTTTTCTTCTTTGTCCCGTGGTTCAAAGTCTTTTCACAGTTTTGCAAATGTTATGGTAGGCTCAAGGTAATTGAGTTGAGGAGAATGGTATGTGAGCCTCTCCATGTTCCGTTAAGGGGGGACATCAGAAAATTATTTTCTCTTATTTCTAGTGCAGTTCTATTATGGATTTCATGAATCCAAATTTACTTGTTCAATGTTACAATTGGAGAAAGAAATAGAAAAGATGGAAAGGAAGAGGAGAGAGGAAAGAGAAAAAGAGGAAAAAGAGGAAAAAAGCATAGCCCAAATTGTTAGGAGTATGAGTATATATCTCTGAGATGGATTTATGTGTCTAGTTCACTAAATTTGAAGGATTCCCACAAGAACATCATGTCCTGGTGTAGTGTAATTTGACCTAATTTGAGGTAATATAGTCTCTCTAGGAGTAGGTTTCTATTAATTAATTCTATCCATTCCGACATTGTGGGCACTACAGATGATTTCCATTTTCTTGGTATTAGCTGGTTAGCTGCATTTAGCATGATATGGAATAAATGTTGCCGTATTTTACATGTGATTGACGGTGGGTGCCTTAACATTATTATTTCTGGGCCAGGTGTTATTTGAGTGTGCAATGTTTTATTAATACTCGAAAAAATAATGGACCAATATGGTTTAATATGTTCACATTCCCACCAGATGTGGGATAGGTGGCCTTCTTTGTGACAGCCTCTCCAGCATGAACCTGAGGATTGTTTGTGTATGTACTTGATTCTGGCTGGCGTTAAATACCACCTCATCAATAATTTGATGTTGGTTTCTTTTGCATGAGCTGAGTGAGCGGAGTGTAGCAGAGATGAGAACCTGAGCGACCAAGTTTTAGCAGGAGTATTTAGGCGTAACTCATTATCCCATCTTTTAGTGTAGGAGGGGAGTTCGGGGAAGGTATATGTTAAGATGAGTTTATACAATTTGGAAATGACTCCTTTTATCTCCTCTGTAGTTATACACATTTGCTCAAATATTGTGGGAGGCCGAGTGAGGTCTTTTTTAAATTTATGTGTCATTATGAAGTGTCTTGTTTGGTGTACATGGAGCCAAGATGATAAGAAAGGATGCTCTAGTAGGTCAAGTTGGGTTCTATCTTTAATAAACTTAGTCTCGTGAGTGATAAGGTACATGGGGAGAAGTTTTTGTGGGTCTGTGAGGAGTTTGCAATCTGAGGTTTTCCCGGGGTTGAATTCTGGGTTATTTAAGAGCGTGGTGAGGGGTGAGAATCTGGAAGAGATTTTATTTGACGTATTACAGAGATTTTCCCAGTCTGACCAGGTCTCATTGGAGATTGAGGACGATGAGATGGAGTGTCTGTTAAGGTAAACAGGGTTCCAACATGCTGTGCTGAGGTCATGATTAGGAGCTAGATCGATTTCAATTTGCACCCAGCTTTTGTGGTTGGAAGTGTTAAATTTGTACCAGTCTTGTACTCTCTGTAGCGATATGGCACGTTTGTAGGATAGGAGATGTGGGACCCCAAGGCCTCCTTCTGATGGAGGTTTAAAAAGTGTGTCTCTATTAATTCGCGGGGGCCTACGATTCCAAATGTATCCGTTTATGATCTTTTGCATAGTGTCTAGGTCTTTTTGTATGCCTGGGATGGGGACTGTTTGGAGAATGTATAATACTTTTGGGAGCAGGACCATTTTTGTTGCTTGCATTCTGCCTATCCACGATATATTTTTTGGAAGCCAATGTGATGTTAAGGTTAGGAGCTCTGTGATTAGATTACCATAATTATATTTGCGCAAGTCTTGTTTATCTGGAGTAATGTGAATGCCAAGGTACTTGAGGTATTTAGTTTGTTGTTTTAGGGGACAGGTGGATTTTAGGTTATTAAGGGTGGGGGTTGTTAGGTTTATAGGGAGGTATTCTGATTTAGTCATGTTTACTAGAAAATTTGAAACTGTGCCAAATTGTGTTAGTTCAGTGATAGCTTGTTGTAGAGATACTTTAGGGTTTGTAAGTGTTAGGAGGATGTCGTCTGCGAACATGGCTAGTTTATGTGTCTGGTTAGCAATAGATATACCTTGAATTTGGTTGTTTAACCGTATTTTGATAGCCAGGGGCTCTAGGGATAAAACAAAAAGAAGTGGTGAGAGGGGGCAGCCTTGTCTAGAACCGTTTCGGATTTCAAAGGGGTCCGAAAGGGTACCATTAATTTTAACCTGTGCTGTAGGGTTTGAGTACAAGGCAAGGATTTTATAAATGAAGGGTTCTGGGAAGTGGAAGTGTTGTAGGGTCGTGCGTAAGTAAGTCCAGTCTAGTCGGTCGAAGGCTTTTTCAGCGTCAGTGGAAACGAAAACAGTCGGGGTTTTGGTTTGTGTAACATATTCCAATAAATTTAATACTTTGACCGTGTTGTCTTTTGCTTCTCTCTGTGGGATAAACCCTACTTGGTCTTGATGAACTATGGAGGGGAGAATTTGATTAAGTCGGGTTGCTAAAATTTTCGCATACATTTTGAGGTCAATGTTCAGTAAGGAGATTGGACGAAAATGTGCCGGTGAGTTTGGGGGTTTGCCAGGTTTTGTTAAAACTGAAATGTTGGCTTGCAACATTTCGTCAGGAAAAGGGAATTTTTCTGGGATTGAGTTGAATAGGGATGTTAAATGTGGCGCTAGCAGGGGAGCGAAGGTTTTATAATATAAACCTGTGTAGCCATCAGGGCCTGGAGCTTTATTTTGTTTTAATTGCTTTATCGCTTCTGTTACCTCTGACAATTGGATTGGACGATCTAATTGGTTGCATTGATCTAGGCTCAGTTTGGGGATAGGAAGATTTTCTAGGTATTGATTACAGAGGGAGGCGTGACTGTGAGGGTCTCTAGATGGGAAAAGATTATAGAGTTTGTGGTAAAATTTCTTGAACTCTTTAGCTATTGATTTTGTGTCTTCTAGGTGTGTGCCATCTGGGTTCTTTATAGCGTGGATATAGGTTTTTTGTTGTTGCTTTTTTAATGCTCTAGCTAAGAGTTTGCCTGACTTATTACCCTCCCTATAGAAATTTTGCTGAAGGTGTAGAAGCTGTTTTTGTGATTTTATCTGTAATAAAAGATTCATTTGTTCTCTTTTGGATTGTAGTTGTTCTAGGGTGGATCTGTCAGAGGGGTTAGATTTGTGTTTGTAATCTAAGTCTGATATGTCTTTAGCCAAGAGATTTATTTCCTCACGTCTTTTCTTTTTTATTTGGGCGGCAGTTTTGATAAACTCCCCTCTTATAGTACTCTTGTGGGCTTCCCAGAGGGTGACCACATTTACATCTGGTGTCTCGTTTATAGAGAAGTATGAGCTTAACTGTTCTGAAAATAACTCTGTTTGCTTTGGGTCTAGCAGTAATGTGTCATCCAATCTCCACTGAAAAGTTCTTATGGGGGCCGTTGGCCATTTTATGGTGCATGATACTAGGGAGTGGTCTGACCAAGTTGTATGATGTATGGAGGAATGTGTGGTGTGTGATAGGATTAGGTGATCAACCATAATGTAGTCCAGTCTGGAATAGTTACATTTTGGATGAGAAAAAAAGGTGAAATCTATTTTTTGAGGGTTGAAATATCTCCAGGCATCATCATGTAAGCCGAGGAGTTTAAATTTTTGCCAGATAATAGGGAGGTTCGGGATTTTAGCTCTAGAAGAGGGGTTTGAGCAGTCGACTGTGGGGTCTAGGGGGAGATTCAAGTCTCCTGCCATGATTAAAGAGCCTTTTGCTTCTTCAAGGAGTAGGTCTACAACTGAGGATACAAATTTATCTTGGTGTGAGTTTGGGGTGTAGACGTTTATTAGAGTTACTGGTTTACCATATAGGAGACCTTTTAAACATATGTACCTGCCTTCTTTGTCTCCTATGGTTTGGGTTTTAACAAAGGGGAGAGATTTGTGGATTAAAATGCTTACTCCATTAATTTTTTTGTGTGGGTTAGTGCTGTGGAAATGTAGGGGGTAATGTGAGGAGAAATATTTGGGGATATTTTTCCCCTTGAAATGGGTCTCTTGGAGCATTAATATGTGTCCTCCTTTTTTTTGGAGGTCTAGTATAGCTAGCCTTCTCTTGTTAGGGCAATTGAGTCCTTTAGCGTTCTGTGTGAAGATAGTTAAATTTTGTGGTGTGTGATTAATCAACATGCTGTATATGTGTCAGAGAGGGTAGTATGTGTGGACGTAGATTATATACTGGTGAACATATAAGTGGTGTCATATGCTTCAATAGAGAACAGGACAGAATAGAAAAGAAAGGAAGGGAGAAGAATAGGTAAAGAAGAAGAACAGTAAAACACAATAATTTCAACACATGTTCAAACAACATAATTCTATTCTAGGGAGATAAACTCCCGGCTAGGTGAAAAAAAAATAAAGTCAACATTAGTTAACTGTTAACAATTTAACCTTTAAGACACTATTTTAATATCTCTGAGGTTCTGTATGCCTCGTGAGTTCTGGAGTATAGATAATACTTGCAGTTAGGGGTCTCCATTGGGGACTATTTGAAAGTTCAGGATATGTCCTTGTGTGCAGCAAAGACTTTTCATCCCCTTTCTTCTAATGATGGAGATGTGGATTGTACAGATTTGCGGGGTTTCTTCTGAGACGCCTGTCTCCACTCCTTTGTGGTAGAGGGTTCAGTTTGCTTGGACTTGAGTGTTTCTCTTGAGGCTCAGCATTTTCCTCTAGCTGAGGGATAGGGATGTCCAGATCCCTGCATATGTCTGGTATATCTTTAGTAGATGTGCAAGTGATGCGTCTTCCTTTCCAAAGGATTAACAGATGAAAGGGGAACCCCCATCTGTAGGGGATGTTTAGTTTTCTCAACAGCGACGTGAGTGGTTTAAGTTCTCGTCTTTTTGATAGAGTTCTCTGTGACAAATCGGCGAACATTTGAATGTCCATGTTGTCATATTTTATGGGCTGTTGTTCTCTGGCTAACTTCATTAGCTCCTCTTTCTCTTGGAAATTAGTGATGCGGGCTATGATGTCCCTTGGTGCTTGTCCTGCTAGTGGTTTAGGTCGTAGAGCTCTGTGAGCTCTGTCTATGCAGATTTTTGAGGGTGTTTCTTCTTTTTTTAACGTGCTGAAGAAGTCTTGGAGATATTGTTCAATATCTGGTGGTAAAATGGTTTCAGGGATTCCCCGTAATCTAATATTATGACGTCTGCTGCGATTTTCGATATCATCTATCTTATCCTCCAGCTCATTGATAGTTGTATCTTGTTTCTGAACGGTGCTTTGCAGGTCTGTGATAGTGTCTGCATGTAGATCCTGGGTGTTTTCGAGTGATTCTACTCTGTGACCAATGTCAGAGATGTCCTTTTTGAGGTCTGAGATTTCCTCCTTGATGCATTGCTTGACCTGTGAAATAAGAGAAGAAAAGTCCTTTTTTGAAGGGATTGTTTTGAAGAGAGCTGTGGGGATGGTAATGCTTTCTGAAGCGAGGTCACTTTCAGATTCTGAAGAACTGTGTTCAGACCTAAGGTCTGGCATTGCATCTTCTGTAGGCGCTATGTTTTTTGTCTCAAGCGTCTTGAAAAAGTTGTTTACTGTATGAGTGGATGTTTTCAGGGGTTTAGCATTCTTGCTTGGTTTATTAATTTTTTTTGGAGACATCTTTGGATGGATTTTGCCCCTCTGCCTTCACTAAATCCTTAAAAGATAGATAAAGATCTTGGTGCTGAGTACAAAGTTCTTTAAGTTTATACTGTCGTTGCAAGTTCTTTATAAGAAGTATAATCTGTTAATCTGGCCCATAAAGAGTGAACACACTGCAGCTGTTAGTAGTTAAGGTGTGATCAAGTTGTCCATGTGCAGAGGCTTGTGCAAATGTCCATATAATGTGTGACACCTTATATTTGGTTGTCTGTGCTTGGAGGGCTGTGTTTGATTCTATGAGACTTTTCCACATGCAGTAGCGTATGTGTTAATTATAGCAGGGTATGTAAGCTTTCATTTTGTCAAATGCACTTGAGGGGATGTTTATAACACCTGTAATCTAGCTGTCAAAGTTTTTAGTGCACCGCTTGCTATAATAAGTCTTTAACACTGTGAGGGTGATGGAGCACAACTTTTCTTTTATAGCAGGGTGAATATTATATGATCCGTTTTTCTTACCCCCTTGTTGCAGTGATCTATTTGCTGTAGCTTGCTCCCGGTGGATGGTAATTTAAGTGCGCATCAAAACTTTAGTACAGGCTGCGGCCCGTCGCTGCATTATCTTCAGTACGTTCCGGTGCGGCATTTAAGGTACCGGAGTTCTGGTAGGTCTATGTGCTTTCCGGATGATTTGTCTCTGGGTATCCCTTACTGTAGGTGTCTCCGGACCCTGATCTTCCCTTACCATGCCGCCATCAGAGTTTGAAGCGAGGTGTGTGTATGCGCTCAGTGCGCTCTCTCCCAAAAGGCAGATCTCCTGTAGCGAGGCACACAGGTCTAGCAGAACCTATGCCTGAGGTTAGTCGCTCATTTATCTAGCGGTTTATGGCCTTAAAGTGCAGGATGGCTAATGCCTAAGGCGTTTTCACCTAGCTGGGGCCTAAGAGCTCAGTTAGACAGCCGCCATCTCTCAGGCTGGCTAGCTCCGCCCCCCGAAAGAAATGAATTTATCAGGTAAGTTCTTACATAAATTATGTTTTTGGCGCTGCTCTAATTGAGATAGATGCAGCATCCTCCTGAGGGGTATGAATGTTCATGGAGAGTGCTTTAGGGTTTAAACTCCTCCCTGATCTCTTAGCCCAATATCTTTATTTCCCTAATGTGAGGGGAACTCAAATCAGTTATGTCGCATCATTCCCCTTTTGTACGGCTGCACCTCCGCTGCATATTGTGACGGTTTTTCATGTGAAGGAGGTTCCACAGGCATTATTTGGCTTGATTTTCCTTTATTAAAGGACATATTTAAGTATTATATTATATGGCTCAATGCGCATTTTTACACTGTTTCTTTCATGTAATTTGCAAGAGTCCATGAGCTAGTGACGTATGTGATATACAATCCTACCAGGAGGGGCAAAGTTTCCCAAACCTCATAATGCCTATAAATACACCCCTCACCACACCCACAATTCAGTTTTACAAACTTTGCTTCCTATGGAGGTGGTGAAGTAAGTTTGTGCTAAGATTTCTACGTTGACTTGCGCTTCTCAGCTTTTTTGAAGCCCGATTCCTCTCAGAGTACAGCGAATGTCAGAGGGACGTGAAGAGAGTATCACCTATTGAATGCAATGATTTTCCTAACGGGGGTCTATTTCATAGGTTTCTCTGTTATCGGTCGTAGAGATTTATCTCCTACCTCCCTTTTCAGATCGACGATATACTCTCATATGCCATTACCTCTACTGATAACTGTTTCAGTACTGGTTTGGCTATCTGCTATATGTGGATGGGTTCTTTTTTGGTAAGTATGTTTTTTATTACTTAAGACACCCCAGCTATGGTCTGTCACTTTATGCATTTATATAAAGCTCTAAATATATGTATTGTACTTATATTTGCAATGAGTCAGGTTCATGTATTTCCTTGTGCAGACTGTCAGTTTCATATTTGGAAAATAAACATATTAAGAAATATTTTTTTCTTACCTGGGGTTTAGTCTTTTTTTCAATTTGACTACTTTTTTCTTACAAATTGCGGGCAGCAATAGGCCCGCGGCTGCGCCAAATGCTAGACTTTATTGCGTCATTCTTGGCGCGAGAATTTTTTGGCGCGAAAAGTACGTCCGTTAACGCAAGTTCGTCATTTCTAGCGTCGTAGTTGACGCAGAAGCCTTACACACAGTTGCGTCGTTAGTGACGCAAGTGTGTCATTTCCAGATATTGTTGGCGGCAAAAAATGTTTCTTACGTTGCGCGTCATACTTGCCGCCAAATTTTTCATTAGTTTTATTCCCCATTGCTGTTTGCCTCTTGCCTTTTTCTATGTCAGAGGGCTATGCTGTTTGCATTTTTCTTTTACAAAGATAAGACGAGTCCACGGATTTCATCCTTGTGGGATATTAACCTCCTGCTAACAGGAAGTGGCAAAGAGCACCACAGCAGAGCTGTATATATATAGCCCCTCCCTTCCCCTCCACCTCCAGTCATTCTCTTTGCCTGTGTTATACTAGGAAGACATGGTAAAGTGAGGTGTTAGTTTTAGTTTCTTCAATCAAGAAGTTTTTTTATTTTAAATGGTACCGGTGAGTACTATTTTCCTCAGGGGGATATGGAAGAAGATTTCTGCCCTGAGGTTGATGATCTTAGCAGTTGTAACTAAAATCCATGCTGGTTCCCACAAGACTTCTGAAGGTAACCGTGAGACATCTTCAGTGTGGAGACCGGTTTCATGCTACAAGCAGCATTAAGGTATGTGCAGCCTTTTTTTCTGAGGTGACTTGATATATCAGAACTGGCTGGCATTTATTTCCCTGTATGGGAATGGGGTAAGCAGTATTCATATGTTATATAAAGGGTATTACTGGAGTCCCTAATTTTATTTAATTTTTTTTAATTGTTGACTTATGGGCATTGTGTGACACTATGGGCATTCAAAAAAAGAAAAAAACGATACATAACGTTTTTTATTTCTGACATTGATATTTGTTTACTGGTGCATTTGAGGGGTAGTATGGCATTAGCTGTTTATACTTAGGTGTGAAACCGCTTTCCATGCGGTTGTGTTTGGGCCTACTTCGGCATCGACCTTAAGGGGTGTGGCCTATTTTCGTGCGCTCAGATGCGCACTTCCTTCAGGCTAGGCAGCAGCAAGCAGTAACTCCGGTGGCTCCTGGACTGTGCAAGCTGGTCTGAAGTGTTGGAAAGTTATTTCGAAGTGCAGAGGGTATTTTTGTCTATAAATTGGCTAAATGTTGATATTAGTACTTTAGAGCCTTATTTCTGCCCTTGCTTCAGGGTGCAGTAATTTTTGGATAAACCAACGATCTTAGGTTAAATTTTGAGATAATTTAACGTTTTTTTGTTCATTTTGGAAAAATTGTTCACTTTTTCTTTTCTTAAAGGCACAGTACACGTTTTTTCTAAAGTTTATTTTCTGCAATAAATAAGTGTTTAAACGACTTTTGTGGTATTACTAGTCTGTTCAACATGTCTGACATTGAGGATTCTCATTGTTCTATGTGTTTAGAAGCTATTGTGTAACTTTTGTACTGAAAGGGCCTTACAATGTAAAAAGCATATTTTAAATAAAGAAAATGTGCCTAAGTGATTCTCAGTCTCAAGAGAATCAGGATATGCCATCCAATTCTCCCCAAGTGTCACAACCTTTAACGCCCACACAAGCGACGCCAAGTACTTCTAGTGCGTCTAATTCTTTTACTCTGCAGGAGATGGCTGCAGTTATGTCAACTACCCTTACAGAGGTATTGTCTAAATTACCAGTGTTGCAGGGTAAACGCAGTAGGTCAGGTATTAATGTAAATACTGAATCCTCTGATGCTTTATTAGCTATTTCCGATGTTCCTTCACAGTGCTCTGAGTTGGGGATCAGGGAATTACTGTCTGAGGGTGAAATTTCTGATTCAGGTAATGTTTTACCTCAGACAGATTCGGATGCTATGTCATTGAAATTTAAGCTTGAACACCTCCGCCTGTTACTTAGGGAGGTTTTAGCGACTCTGGATGATTGTTACCCTATTGTGATTCCTCCAGAGAAATTATGTAAAATGGATAAATATTTGGAAGTACCTACTTACACTGATGTTTTTCCGGTTCCTAAGAGAATTTCGGAAATTATTTGAAAGGAATGGGATAGACCAGGTATACCGTTTTCTCCCCCTCCTAATTTTAAGAAAATGTTTCCCATATCAGATACCATTCGGGACTCATGGCAAACGGTCCCTAAGGTAGAGGGAGCTATATCTACCCTAGCTAAGCGTACTACTATACCCATTGAGGATAGTTGTGCTTTCAAAGACCCTATGGATAAGAAATTAGAGGGTCTACTAAAGAAATTATTTGTTAATCAGGGGTTTCTTTTACAACCTACGGCTTGCATTGTTCCAGTAACTACTGCAGCAGCTTTTTGGTTTGAGGCTCTAGAAGAGTCTCTTAAGGTTGAGACTCCATTACATGACATCTTAGATAGAATTACGGCTCTCAAGCTAGCTAATTCTTTTATTACTGATGCCGCTTTTCAAATTGCTAAATTAGCGGCAAAAAATGCAGGATTTGCTATTTTAGCACGTAGAGCATTGTGGCTCAAATCTTGGTCTGCTGATGTGTCATCAAAACATAAGCTTTTAGCTATTCCCTTTAAAGGTAAGACCCTTTTCGGGCCAGAATTAAATGAAATAATTTCTGATATTACAGGAGGTAAAGGCCATGCCCTACCTCAGGATAAGTCGGTTAAAAGGGTAAACTGAATAATTTTCGTTCCTTTCAGAACTTTAAAGGAGGACCCCCCGCTTCTTCTTCTTCCTCAAAGCAGTAAGGAAAATTTACCCAATCTCAGTCAGTCTGGAGACCTAATCAGAACTGGAATAAGGGTAAACAATCCAAAAAGCCTGCTGCTGCTCCTAAGACAGCATGAAGGGGCGGCCCCCGATCCGGGACTGGATCTAGTAGGGGGCAGACTCTCTTTCTTTGCTCAGGCTTGGGCAAGAGATGTTCAGGATCCCTGGGCACTAGAAATAGTGACCCACGGTTATCAATTGGAATTCAAGGACTTTCTCCCAAGAGGGAGATTTCATCTTTCAAAGTTATCTGCAAACCAGATAAAAAGAGAGGCGTTCTTACGCTGTGTAAAAGACCTTTCTACTATGGGAGTAATTTATCCAGTTCCAAAATTGGAACAGGGACAGGGGTTTTACTCAAACCTATTTGTGGTTCCCAAAAAAGAGGGAACGTTCAGACCCATCTTAGACCTCAAGTGTCTAAACAAATTTCTAAGAGTTCCATCATTCAAGATGGAGACAATACGAACAATTTTACCAATGATCCAGGAGGGTCAATATATGACTACCGTGGATTTGAAGGATGCTTACCTTCATATTCCAATCCACAAGGATCATCATCGGTTTTTAAGGTTTGCCTTCTTGGACAAACATTATCAGTTCGTGGCTCTTCCTTTCGGGTTGGCCACAGCACCCATAATCTTCACAAAGGTTCTAGGGTCTCTCTTGACGGTTTTCAGACCGCGAGGAATAGCAGTGGCGCCTTATCTGGACGATATTCTGATTCAGGCGTCAACATATCATCTGACAAAATCTCACACGGACACAGTGTTGTCTTTTCTGAGAACTCACGGCTGGAAGGTGAACATAGAGAAGAGTTCACTTGTCCCACAGACAAGGGTTCCTTTCTTGGGAACTCTGATAGACTCGGTAGCCATGAAAATATTTCTGACGGAGGTCAGAAAATCAAAGATTCTAAATACTTGCCGAGCACTCCATTCCTCGGCCTTCAGTGGCTCAGTGTATGGAGGTAATTGGATTAATGGTAGCAGCAATGGACATCGTTCCGTTTGCTCGCTTTCATCTCAGACCACTGCAACTGTGCATGCTCAAACAGTGGAATGGGAATTATGCGGATTTATCTCCTCAGATAAATCTGGATCAAGAGACCAGAAACTCTCTTCTTTGGTGGTTGTCGCCGGATCATCTGTCCCAAGGGACTTGTTTCCGCAGACCCTCGTGGGTGATAGTGACAACAGATGCCAGCCTTCTGGGCTGGGGTGCAGTTTGGAACTCCCTGAAGGCTCAGGGTTTTTGGACTCAAGTGGAGTCTCTACTTCCAATCAATATTCTGGAACTGAGAGCAATATTCAATGCGCTTCAGGCGTGGCCTCAGTTGGCTTCGGCCAAATTCATCAGATTCCAGTCGGACAACATCACAACTGTGGCATATATCAATCATCAGGGGGGAACAAGGAGTTCCTTAGCGATGATAGAGGTATCCAAGATAATCAGTTGGGCGGATGCCCACTCTTGTCATCTGTCAGCGATCTACATCCCAGGAGTAGAGAACTGGGAAGCAGATTTTCTAAGTCAACAGACTTTTCATCCGAGGGAGTGGGAACTTCACCCGGAGGTATTTGCCTCATTGATTCTCAGATGGGGCAGACCGGAATTGGATTTGATGGCATCTCGACAGAATGCCAAGCTTCCAAGATACGGATCCAGGTTGAGGGATCCCCAGGCCTTGGTTGTTCAGCCTAGCTTATGTGTTTCCGCCGTTTCCTCTCCTCCCACGTGTGATTGCTCGAATCAAACAGGAGAGAGCTTCAGTGATCCTGATAGCGCCTGCGTGGCCACGCAGGACTTGGTATGCGTATCTAGTGAACATGTCCACTCTGCCACCGTGGAAACTTCCATTGAGACATGACCTTCTCATTCAAGGTCCTTTCCAACATCCAAATCTAATTTCTCTGCAGCTGACTGCGTGAAGATTGAACGCTTGATTTTATCGAAGCGAGGATTCTCTGATTCGGTCATCAATACTGTCACTAGAAAAATCTATCATAAGATATGGGGTAAATATCTTTATTGGTGTGAATCCAAGGGTTACTCATGGAGTAAAGTTAGGATTCCTATGATTCTATCTTTTCTCCAAGAAGGATTGGAGAAAGGGTTATCAGCGAATTCCTTTAAGAGACCAATTTCAGCTTTGTCAATTCTGTTTCACAAACGTTTGGCAAATGTACCAGATGTTCAGTCTTTTTGTCAGGCTCTATCTAGAATTAAGCCTGTATTTAGATCCATTACTCCTCCCTGGAGTTTGAATTTAGTTCTTCGAGTTCTTCAAGGGGTTCCGTTTGAACCCATGCATTCCATGGATATCAAATTGTTATCCTGGAAAGTTCTGTTTTTAGTTGCTATTTCTTCTGCTCGAAGAGTTTCTGAACTTTCAGCGCTACAATGTGACTCCCCTTATCTCATTTTTCATTCTGATAAGGTGGTATTACGTACCAAACCTGGTTTCCTTCCTAAGGTTGTTTCAAATAAGAATATTAATCAGGAAATTGTTGTTCCTTCCTTATGTCCTAACCCTTCTTCTAAGAAGGAGCGTATGTTGCATAATTTGGATGTGGTCCATGCCTTAAAGTTTTACTTACAGGCAACTAAGGATTTCAGTCAATCTTCTTCATTATTCATTGTTTATTCTGGAAAGCGTAGGGGTCAGAAAGCTACGACTACCTCTCTTTCTTTTTGGCTGAGAAGTATCATCCGCCTGGCATATGAGACTGCTGGACAGCAGCCTCCTGAAAGAATTATGGCTCATTCTACTAGGGCTGTGGCTTCCACATGGGCTTTTAAAAACGATGCATCTGTTGAACAGATTTGCAAGGCTGCGACTTGGTCGTCCCTTCACACTTTTTCCAAATTTTCCAAATTTGATACTTTTGCTTCTTCTGAGGCTATTTTTGGGAGAAAGGTTCTTCAAGCAGTGGTGCCTTCTGTTTAGGTTCCTGTCTTGTCCCTCCCTTTCATCCGTGTCCTATTGCTTTGGTATTGGTTTCCCACAAGTAAGGATGGAATCCGTGGACTCGTCATATCTTTGTAAAAGAAAACTACATTTATGCTTACCTGATAAATTAATTTCTTTTACGATATGACAAGTCCACGGCCCACCCTGTTCTTTTTAAGACCGTTTTTCTTTATATTTTTTGTAAACTTCAGTCACCTCTGCACCTTTTAGCCTTTCCTTTTCTCTTCCTATACCTTCGGCCGAATGACTGAGGGTGGAGGGGAAGGGAGGGGCTATATATACAGCTCTGCTGTGGTGCTCTTTGCCACTTCCTGTTAGCATATCGTAAAAGAAATTAATTTATCAGGTAAGCATAAATTTACTTTTACCCATTCCTGAAACTGTCATATAAGGAAATTGATAATTTTACTTTATATGTTGTTTTTTTCTTTTACATTTTGCAAGATGTCTCAATCTGATCCTGCCTCAGAAGTATCTGTTGGAACTTTGCTGCCTGACATCGGTTCTACCAAAGCTAAGTGCGTTTGTTGTAAGATTGTGGAAATTATATCTCCCAATGTCATTTGTAATAGTTGTCATGATAAACTTTTACATGCAGAGAATGTATCCATCAGTAATAGTACATTGCCAGTTGCAGTTCCTTCAACTTCTAATGTACATGATATACCTATGAATTTTAAAGAATTTGTTACTGATTCTATTCAGAAGGCTTTGTCTGCATTTCCGCCTTCTAATAAACGTAAAAGGTCTTTTAAAACTTCTCATAAAGTTGATGAAATTTCAAATGACCGATAACATAATGATTTATCCTCCTGTGATGAGGATCTATCTGATTCAGAAGATCCTTCCTCAGATATTGTATAAAATGGAGTATATTCGTTCTTTGTTAAAAGAAGTGTTAATTACTTTGGATATTGAGGAAGCTAGTCCTCTTGACATTAAGACTGGTAAACGTTTAAATGCTGTTTTTAAACCTCCTGTGGTTACTCCAGAGGTTTTTCCTATTCCTGATGCTATTTCTGATATGATTTCTAAGGAATGGAATAAGCCAGGTGCTCCTTTTATTCCTTCTTCAAGGTTTAAAAAATTGTATCCTTTATCAGCAATCTCTATAGAGTTTTGGGAAAAGATCCCCAAAGTTGATGGGGCTATTTCTACTTTTGCTAAACGTACCACTATTCCTATGGAAGATAGTACTTCTTTTAAGGATCCTTTAGATAGGAAACTTGAATCCTATCTAAGGAAAGCCTATTTATATCCAGGTCATCTTCTCAGGCCTGCAATTTCTTTGGCTGATGTTGCGGCTGCATCAACTTTTTGGTTGGAGAATTTAGCGCAACAAGAATTGTATTCTGACATATCTAGCATTGTTGGAATGCTGATATGACATCTAAGTCTAGATTATTATCTCTTTCTTTCCAAGGTAATTATTTATTTGGTTCTCAGTTGGATTCTATTATTTCAACTGTTACTGGAGGAAAGGGGGTTTTTCTGCCTCAGGATAAAAAACCTAAGGGTAAATCTAAGGCTTCTAACCGTTTTCGTTCCTTTCGTCAAAATAAGGAACAAAAATCTAATCCTTCCCCCAAGGAATCTGTTTCCAATTGGAAGACTTCCTCAAATTGGAATAAATCCAAGCCTTTTAAAAAACCAAAGTCAGCCCCTAAGTCCGCATGAAGGTGCGGCTCTCATTCCAGCTCAGCTGGTAGGGGGCAGATTAAGGTTTTCTTCTATAAAGGTAAGACGAGTCCACGGATTCATCCTTTACTTGTGGGATATTATCCTTCCCTACAGGAAGTGGCAAAGAGTACCACAGCAGAGCTGTCTATATTGCTCCTTCCTTAGCTCCACCCCGCAGTCATTCTCTTTGCCTACTCTAAGTACTAGGAAGGGTAAAGTGAAAGAGGTGATAAAATATTAGTTTTTAATTCTTCAATCAAGAGTTTATTTTTAAATGGTTCCGGTTTGTACTATTTACTCTCAGGCAGCAGATAGATGAAGACTGCTGCCTGGAAGATGATGATCTTAGCATTTGTAACTAAGGTCCATTGCTGTTCCCACAGAGGCTGAGGAGTACAGGAAACTTCAGTGTGAGGAACGGTTTCATGCTATGCAGCAATGAGGTATTATGTTCAGTCATATATTTCTGGAGAGACTGTGTATTTCAGAAAGGCTGACATTATACCCAGGAGGGTAAGGGTAAGCAGTAATCCTAGAGCTAAAAGAAGGGCATTACTTAGCTTGCTTATGGGGCCAATTACATATATGGTTGACACTGAATGTAAAATGTTTGTGAGCAAACGTTTTTTGGATGGGAGTGCTTTAACGTTTTTGTGGTCAATAAACGTTTTTGGCAACTTTATTAGGGCACACATGGCTTATTTTTAGGGTCTTGGAACCCACATGGCTAGTTATAACCGCTCTGGTGTGGTTCTTTAAGGCTCAGGAAATATCGTGTGAGATGGGCGGGGCCTATTTTCGCGCCTCAGATGCGCAGTTAGTTTGTCAGCAAGCAGCAAGCTCTTACTCCTGAGGGCCCCGGTGTATGTTTTGGGCCAAATCAAAGCTTTTACCCCACATTTGCGATCCCTGAGGGCAGGTAGGGCCACAGCAGGGCTGTGGCAAGGTGCTGAGGGGTCTTTTTCCAGATCTGGGCCTATTTTCGATCCGGTTTGGACATTAAGGGGTTAATTGTTAATAATGTTTGTGGTGCAATCTTAACTACCTATAGTGGGTCTACATACAAAATTTTGAAAAATTTGGTGCATGTTTAGACTGTTTTGCAGAACGTGTGTGCTTTTTTTCTCTTAAAGGCGCAGTACCGTTTTTTAAGATTGTTATTTTTTTCACTAAATAAAGTGTTTTCATGCTTGTTTGTAGTCATTACTAGCCTGTTCAAAATGTCTGACATTGAGGAAAGTCAATGTTCAATATGTTTAGAAGCTATTGTGGATCCTCCACTTAGAATGTGTCCCTCATGCACTGAAAGGTCAATAAATTGTAAAGAAAATATTTTAGCTACTAAAAGTATGTCGCAGGATGATTCTCAGTCAGAAGAGAATCAGGTTTTACCACCTAATTCTCCCCAAGTGTCACAACCGTTAACGCCCGCACAAGCGACGCCAAGTACTTCTAGTGCGTCTAATTCTTTCACTCTGCAAGATATGGCCGCAGTTATGAATACTACCCTCACAGAGGTTTTATCTAAACTGCCTGGGTTGCAGGGGAAGCGCAATAGGTCTGGTGTGAGAACTAACGCTGAGCCCTCTGACGCTTTATTAGCCATATCCGATGTACCCTCACAATGTTCTGAAGTGAGGGATTTGCTGGCTGAGGGAGAGATTTCTGATTCAGGAAATATGTTCCCTCAGACAGATTCAGATATGACGGCTTTTAAATTTAAACTAGAACACCTCCGCTTATTGCTCAGGGAGGTTTGAGCGACTCTGGATGATTGTGACCCTATTGTAGTTCCAGAGAAATTGTGTAAAATGGACAGATTCCTAGAGGTTCCTGCCTACACTGATGTTTTTCCGGTCCCTAATTGTTACTAAGGAGTGGGATAGACCAGGTATTCCGTTCGCTCCCCCTCCTACTTTTAAGAAAATGTTTCCCATATCTGACGCTGTGCGGGACTCGTGGCAGACGGTCCCAAAGGTGGAGGGAGCTATTTCTACCCTGGCTAAGCGTACAACTATACCTACCGAGGACAGTTGTGCTTTCAAAGATCCTATGGATAAAAAATTAGAGGGTCTTCTGAAGAAAATATTTGTTCACCAAGGTTTTCTTCTACAGCCTATTGCGTGCATTGATCCTGTAACTACTGCAGCATCCTTTTGGTTCGAGGCTCTGGAAGAGGCTCTTCAGGTTGAGACCCCATTAGATGATATTCTGGATAGAATTAAGGCTCTCAAGCTAGCTAATTCTTTCATTACCGATGCCGCTTTTCAATTGGCTAAATTAGCGGCGAAGAAATCAGGTTTTGCCATTTTAGCGCGTAGAGCGTTATGGCTTAAGTCCTGGTCTGCTGATGTGTCATCAAAGGCTAAGCTTTTAGCCATCCCTTTCAAGGGTAAGACCCTATTCGGGCCTGAACTGAAAGAGATCATTTCAGACATCACTGGAGGGAAAGGCCATGCTCTTCCAAAGGATAAGACGAATAAGATGAGGACCAAACAAAATAATTTTCGTTCCTTTCGGAACTTCAAAGGTGGTCCCTCTACCTCTTCCCCTGCCGCAAAGCAAGAGGGGAATTTTGCTCAATCCAAGTCAGTCTGGAGACCTAACCAGACTTGGAACAAAGGTAAACAGGCCAAGAAGCCCGCTGCGGCCACCAAGGCAGCATGAAGGAGTAGCCCCCGATCCGGGACCGGATCTAGTAGGGGGCAGACTTTCTCTCTTCGCTCAGGCTTGGGCAAGAGATGTTCAGGACTCCTGGGCTTTAGAAATAGTAACCCAGGGGTATCTTCTAGAGTTCAAAGATTCTCCCCCAAGGGGGAGATTCCATCTTTCTCAATTGTCTGTAAACCAGACAAAAAGAGAGGCGTTCTTACGTTGTGTGGAAGACCTATATTCCATGGGAGTGATCTGCCCAGTTCCGGAAACAGAACAGGGGCAAGGGTTCTACTCCAATCTGTTTGTGGTTCCCAAAAAAGAGGGAACTTTCAGACCAATTTTGGATCTCAAGATCCTAAACAAATTCCTCCGAATCCCATCCTTCAAGATGGAGACCATTCGGACTGTTTTGCCTATGATCCAGGAGGGTCAATATATGGCCACCGTGGACTTAAAGGATGCGTATCTACACATTCCTATCCACAAAGATCATCACCAGTTCCTCAGGTTCGCCTTTCTGGACAAGCATTACCAGTTGGTGGCAACAGCTCCCAGAATTTTCACAAAGGTGCTAGGGTCCCTTCTGGCGGTTCTAAGGCCACGGGGCATAGCAGTGGCACCTTATCTGGACGATATCTTAATTCAGGCGTCGACTTACCAACTAGCCAAGTCTCACACGGACATCGTGTTGGCTTTTCTAAGATCTCATGGGTGGAAGGTGAACGTAAAAAAGAGTTCACTTATCCCTCTCACAAGAGTTCCATTCCTGGGAACTCTGATAGATTCGGTGGACATGAAGATTTTTCTGACGGAGGTCAGGAAATCAAAGATTTTAACCACCTGCCAAGCTCTTCATTCCATTCCTCGGCCGTCAGTGGCTCAGTGTATGGAGGTTATTGGACTAATGGTAGCGGCAATGGACATAGTTCCGTTTGCTCGCTTGCATCTCAGACCACTGCAACTATGCATGCTCAAACAGTGGAATGGGGATTATGCAGATTTATCTCCTCAGATAAATCTGGATCAAGAGACCAGAGACTCGCTTCTTTGGTGGTTGTCACAGGATCATCTGTCCCAGGGAATGTGTTTCCGCAGGCCAGTGTGGGTCATAGTGACGACGGACGCCAGCCTATTGGGCTGGGGTGCAGTCTGGAATTCCCTGAAAGCACAGGGTTTGTGGACTCAGGAGGAGGCTCTCCTCCCGATCAATATTCTAGAACTGAGAGCGATTTTCAACGCGCTTCAGGCGTGGCCTCAGCTGGCTTCGGCCAGATTCATAAGATTCCAGTCGGACAATATCACGACTGTAGCATATATCAATCATCAAGGGGGAACAAAGAGTTCTCTAGCGATGATAGAGGTTACCAAAATAATTTGATGGGCAGGGACTCACTCTTGCCATCTATCAGCAATCTATATCCCAGGAGTGGAGAACTGGGAAGCGGATTTTCTAAGTCGTCAGACTTTTCATCCGGGGGAGTGGGAACTCCATCCGGAGGTGTTTGCACAATTGATTCAGCAATGGGGCACACCAGAATTGGATCTGATGGCGTCTCGTCAGAACGCCAAACTTCCTTGTTACGGGTCCAGGTCAAGGGATCCTCAGGCAGTACTGATAGATGCTCTAGCAGTACCCTGGTCGTTCAACCTGGCTTATGTGTTTCCACCTTTTCCTCTCCTTCCTCGTTTGATTGCCAGAATCAAACAGGAGCGAGCTTCGGTGATTTTGATAGCACCTGCGTGGCCACGCAGGACTTGGTATGCAGACCTGGTGGACATGTCATCTCTTCCACCATGGACTCTGCCACTGAGACAGGACCTTCTGATTCAAGGTCCGTTCCAGCATCCAAATCTAGTTTCTCTGTGTCTGACTGCTTGGAGATTGAACGCTTGATTTTATCCAAGCGGGGGTTCTCTGAGTCGGTCATAGATACCTTGATTCAGGCTCGAAAGCCTGTCACCAGGAAAATTTATCATAAGATATGGCGTAAATATCTTTATTGGTGCGAATCCAAAGGCTACTCATGGAGTAAGATCAGGATTCCTAGGATTTTGTCTTTTCTCCAAGAAGGATTGGAGAAGGGGCTATCTGCTAGTTCCTTAAAGGGACAGATATCTGCTTTATCAATTCTACTGCACAAGCGTCTTGCAGATGTTCCAGATGTTCAGTCGTTCTGTCAGGCTTTAGTTAGAATCAATCCTGTGTTTAAACCTGTTGCTCCGCCATGGAGTTTGAATTTAGTTCTTAAAGTTCTTCAAGGGGTTCCATTTGAACCTATGCATTCCATAGATATTAAGCTTCTATCTTGGAAAGTTCTGTTTTTAGTTGCTATCTCTTCGGCTCGAAGAGTTTCTGAACTATCTGCATTGCAATGCGACTCGCCTTATCTTGTTTTCCATGCTGATAAGGTGGTTTTGCGTACCAAACCTGGATTCCTTCCTAAGGTTGTTACTGATAGCAATATCAATCAGGAAATTGTTGTTCCTTCTCTGTGTCCTAATCCTTCCTCTAAGAAGGAGCGTCTGTTGCACAACTTGTCCGTGGTTCGTGCTTTGAAGTTTTACTTGCAAGCGACCAAAGATTTCCGTCAAACATCTTCTTTGTTTGTTGTCTATTCTGGAAAACGTAGAGGCAAGAGACTACCTCTCTTGCCTTTTGGCTGAAAAGCATCATCCGTTTGGCATACGAGACTGCTGGACAGCAGCCTCCTGAAAGAATTACAGCTCACTCTACTAGAGCGGTGGCTTCCACATGGGCTTTTAAAAATGATGCTTCTGTTGAACAGATTTGTAAGGCTGCGACTTGGTCTTCGCTTCATACCTTTTCCAAATTTTCCATACATTTTCTTTGCCACTTCCTGTAGGGAAGGATAATATCCCACAAGTAAAGGATGAATCCGTGGACTCGTCTTACCATAGAAGAAATCAATTTATCAGGTAAGCATAAATTTAGTTATTTGTTTAAAATAGAGTATATTCGTTATTTGTTAAAAGAAGTGTTAATTACTTTGGATATTGAGGAAGCTAGTCCTCTTGACATTAAGACTAGTAAACGTTTAAATGCTGTTTTTAAACCTCCTGTGGTTACTCCGGAGGTTTTTCCTATTCCTGATGCTATTTCTGATATGATTTCTAAGGAATGGAATAAGCCAGGTACTCCTTTTATTCCTTCTTCAAGGTTTAAAAAATTGTATCCTTTACCAGCAATTTCTATAGAGTTTTGGGAAAAGATCCCCAAAGTTGATGGGGCTATTTCTACTTTTGCAAAACGTAACACTATTCCTATGGAAGATGGTACTTCTTTTAAAGATCCTTTAGATAGGAAACTTGAATCCTATCTAAGGAAAGCCTATTTATAGTCAGGTCATCTTCTCAGGCCTGCAATTTCTTTGGCTGATGTTGGTTGGAGAATTTATCGCAACAAGAATTGGATTCTGACATATCTAGCATTGTTCGCTTATTACAACATGCTAATCATTTTATTTGTGATGCCATTTTTTATATTATCAAAATTGATGTTAAATCCATGTCTTTAGCTATTTTAGCTAGAAGAGCTTTATGGCTTAAATCTTGGAATGCTGAAATGACATCTAAGTCTAGATTATTATCTCTTTCTTTCCAAGGTAATAATTTATTTGGTTCTCAGTTAGATTCTATTATTTCAACTGTTACTGGATCAAAGGGTGTTTTTCTGCCTCAGAATAAAAAACCTAAGGGTAAATCTAAGGCTTCTAACCGTTTTCGTTCCTTTTGTCAAAGTAAGGAACAAAAATCTAATCCTTTCCCCAAGGAATCTGTTTCCAATTGGAAGCCTTCCTCAAATTGGAATAAATCCAAGCCTTTTAAAAAACCAAAGTCAGCCCCTAAGTCCGCATGAAGGTGCGGCCCTCATTCCAGCTCAGCTGGTGGGGGGCAGATTAAGGTTTTTCAAGGCTATTTGGATAAATTCTGTCCAAAATTAATTGATTTCAGAGCATTGTCTCTCAAGGGTATCGAATAGGATTCAGAGTAAGACCTCCTTTGAGAAGATTTTTTTCTCTCACGTATCCCAGCAAATCCAGTAAAAGCTCAGGCTTTACTGAAGTGTGTTTCAGACCTGGAGTCTTCAGGGGTAATCATGCCGGTTCCTTTTCAGGACCAAGGTCTGGTGTTTTATTTAAATCTATTCATTGTCCCAAAGAAGGAAAATTCATTCAGACCAGTTCTGGATCTGAAAATTTTGAATCGTTATGTAAGAGTACCAACTTTCAAGATGGTGACTATAAGGACTATTCTGCCTTTTGTTCAGCAAGGACATTATATGTCTACAATAGACTTGCAGGATGCATACCTTCATATTCCGATTCATCCAGAACATTATCAGTTCCTGAGATTCTCTTTTCTAGACAAGCATTACCAATTTGTTGCTCTTCCATTTGGCCTAGCAACAGCTCCAAGAATCTTTTCAAAGGTTCTAGGTGCCCTACTCTCTGTAATCAGAGAGCAGGGTATTGCGGTGTTTACTTATTTGGACGATATCTTGGTACTAGCTCAGTCTTTACGTTCTGCAGAATCTCACACGAATCAACTAGTGTTTCTTCAAAAACATGGTTGGAGGATCAATTTACCAAAAAGTTTCTTGATTCCTCAGACAAAGGTCACCTTTTTAGGTTTCCAGATAGAATCAGTGTCCATGACTCTGTCTCTAACAGACAAGAGACGTTTGAAATTAGTTGCAGCCTGTCGGCACCTTCAGTCTCAGTCATTCCCTTCAGTCTCAGTCATTCCCTTCAGTGGCTATGTGCATGGAAGTTTTAGGCCTCATGACTGCAGCATCGGACGTGATTCCTTTTGCTCGTTTTTTCATAAGACCTCTCCAGCTTTGTATGCTGAATCAATGGTGCAGGGATTATACAAAGATATCACAGTTATCCTTAAATCCCAATGTTTGACACTCTCTGACGTAGTTCCCATTTACTTCCTGTGCTGCTGCTGGGTTGAAGCGGCAGGCCTGGATGTGAGGAGTGAAGGAAAGGTCCGAGTTAAGTGTGCCCCCAAGACACTGGAGTCTCTGGACCTGCTGGCTGTTCATTGCCATACCGGTTTATCTACCATTCCACTCTGGGCATCTTTGGACTCTCCCTGGTGAGACGAGGATCCCTATTGGCGACTTCTTCCTCTAGTTGACTGGACGATGTGTGGTTCCGGATTGCTGGTATTGCACTTCAGTGCTTTACATTGTGTGAGTAGGATTCTTTAGTTCCTATCGCTACCCATTCCAAATATCACAACTGTGGCATATGTCAATCATCAGAGTGGGACTCACAGTCCTCAAGCTATGAAAGAAGTATCTCGGATACTTGCTTGGGCGGATTCCTGCTCCTGTCTAATCTCTGCGGTGCATATCCCAGGTGTAGACAATTGGGAGGCGGATTATCTCAGCCGTCAGACTTTACATCCAGGGGAGTGGTCTCTCCATCCAGATGTGTTTTCTCAGATTGTTCAGATGGGGGGTCTTCCAGAGATAGATCTCATGGCCTCTCGTCTAAACAAGAAACTTCCCAGATACCTGTCCAGGTCCAGGAATGTTCAGGCTGAAGCAGTGGATGCGCTGACACTTCCTTGGTGTTATCATCCTGCTTACATTTTCCCGCCTCTAGTTCTTCTTCCAAGAGTGATATCCAAAATCATCATGGTACAATCTTTTGTGTTGCTGGTGGCTCCAGCATGGCCACACAGGTTTTCGTATGCGGATCTTGTTCGGATGTCCATTTGCCAACCTTGGCAACTTCCGTTAAGGCCGGACCTACTGTCTCTAGGTCCGTTTTTCCATCAGGCTCTCAAATCATTAAATTTGAAGGTATGGAAATTGAACGCTTAGTACTAAGTCATAGAGGTTTCTCTGACTCAGTAGAGACCTACATTTCATTCTTTTAGAATCACTAGAATTTTACAGTTTCTTCAGGATGGTTTGGATAAGGGTTTGTCTACAAGTTCCTTGAAGGGACAAATCTCTGCTCTTTCTGTTTTATTTCACAGAAAGATTGCTAAACTTCCTGATATTCACTGTTTTGTACAGGCTTTAGTTCGTATTAAGCCTGTTATTAAATCAATCTCTCCTCCTTGGAGTCCTTGGAGTCTTAATTTGGTTTTGAAGGCGTTACAGGCTCCTCCCTTTGAGCCTATGCATTCTTTGGACATTAAACTACTTTCTTGGAAAGTGTTGTTCCTTTTGGCCATCTCTTCTGCTAGAAGAGTTTCTGAGCTTTCTGCTCTTTCTTGTGAATCTCCTTTTCTGATTTTACATCAGGATAAGGCGGTTTTGAGGACTTAATTTCAATTTTTACCTAAAGTTGTGAAATCTAACAACATTAGTAGAGAAATTGTTGTCCCTTCCTTGTGTCCTAATCCTAAGAATTCTTTGGAAAGATCCCTACATTCTTTGGATGTGGTGAGAGCTTTGAAATATTATGTTGAAGCTACTAAAGAATTCAGTAAGATTTCTAGTCTGTTTTATATTTTCTGGTCCTAGGAAAGGTCAGAAGGCTTCTGCTATTTCCTTGGCTTCTTGGTTAAAGCTTATGATCCATCAAGCTTATTTGGAGTCGGTCAGGCTCCGCCTCAGAGAATTACAGCTCATTCTACTAGATCAGTCTCCACTTCATGGGCTTTTAAGAATGAAGCTTCAGTTGATCAAATTTGCAGAGCGGCAACTTGGTCTTCTTTACATACATTTACTTAATTCTACCGTTTTGATGTATTTGCTTCTTCAGAAGCAGTTTTTGGTAGAAAAGTTCTTCAGGCAGCTGTTTCAGTTTGATTCTTCTGCTGATGGTTTAAGTTTTTCTTGTCATTAAAGAATAAACTTATATTTTGGGTTGTGGATTATTTTTTCAGCGGATTATGGCTGTTGTTTATTTTTATCCCTCCCTCTCTAGTGACTCTTGCGTGGAGTTCCACATCTTGGGTATTGATATCCCATACGTCACTAGCTCATGGACTCTTGCCAATTACATGAAAGAAAACATAATTTATGTAAGAATTTACCTGATAAATTCATTTCTTTCATATTGGCAAGAGTCTATGAGGCCCACCCTTTTTATGGTGGTTATGATTTTTTTGTATAAAGCACAATTATTTCCAAATTCCTTTGTTGATGCTTTTTACTCCTTTCTTTATCACCCCACTACTTGGGTATTCGTTAAACTGAATTGTGGGTGGGGTGAGGGGTGTATTTGTAGGCATTTTGAGGCATTTTGGGAAACTTTGCCCCTCCTGGTAGGATTGTATATCCCATACGTCACTAGCTCATGGACTCTTGCCAATATGAAAGAAATGAATTTATCAGGTAAATTCTTACATAAGTTATGTTTTTTATTAAGGTGATATATTTTTTACTGCTAGCAAATCTAAAGGGAGACGTCCCTATTTTTTTAAAACATATTGTTTTTCTTTGCTTAATACCTTTTGAAATATATGAATGTTCTAGTAAACATAAAAGGTTTATTTTTTGCTGCATAATTAGTGCTGTATAAACTGACACAAGTGTGCTGTTTAAAGGGATAGTAAACCCAAAAACTTTTTAAATCTTTATTAAAACTTCATTATGTATGTGACATATTACAAATAAGTACCTGTTAAATTTTTTCACTCGTTTTCTAGTTATTCTAAATCAAATATCTTTATATTGCCAAGCCCATTTTTATCACATTATGTGGACCCTATAATGATGTTCTACCTAGGTAGAAACATCATGGCGGTCCGCATGCGCATATAATTATTTTAATAGTAACGCATGCGCATTTTGGCCCCTCAGTCCTAGCATGACCGTCACTATTCTGGCACAGGAAGCAGGGCGGACTTCATGATAGTGACATCAACGTTGGTGGGAGTGGCGCACCAGAGCGCTGAAGATTCACAGAACACAAGCACATTGGGGAATCATCTGTGTTACTTTACTAGAGGTAAGTATAATAAGTACCCCTAGGCTAACGAGCAAGTTGATTTGATCTTAGTAAAAGGACGTTACCCTTAGACTATCATTTTTTTAACCCCTAGAAAAACGAGCATGTTTTTTTCTTATAAGGCAGTGACTTATAAGAGTGACTAACCAGCAATTATTTTTAACCCCTAGACTAAGGAGCAAGTTGTTTTGTTCTTACAACACTCAGATTAATCGCAGGAGCTGCAAAGATTAAAAGCAATAGCAAATTCAGATGCGACTAAAGTTAATTATTAACATCTGAATTTGCTATTGCTTTTAATCTTTGCAGCTCCTGCGATTAATCGGAGTGTTGTAAGAACAAAACAACTTGCTCGTTAGTCTAGGGGTTAAAAATAATTGCTGGTTAGTCACTCTTATAAGTCACTGCCTTATAAGAAAAAAACATGTTCGTTTTTCTAGGGGTTAAAAAAATGATAGTCTAGGGGTAACGTCCTTTTACTAAGATCAAATCAACTTGCTCGTTAGCCTAGGGGTACTTATTATACTTACCTCTAGTAAAGTAACACAGATGATTCCCCAATGTGCTTGTGTTCCGTGAATCTTCAGCGCTGAGCGCTCTGGTGCGCCACTCCCACCAACGTTGATGTCACTATCATGAAGTCCGCTCTGCTTCCTGTGCCAGAATAGTGACGGTCTGCTAGGACTGAAATATGTCACATAAATAATGAAGTTTTAATAAAGATTTAAAAAGTTTTTGGGTTTACTATCCCTTTAAACTAATACAGATACATTGCTGCTATAAATGCTGCTTTTTTATTGTTGAGATATTGCTACGGTTTGTTAAAACTGTTGCTACAAACACTGCTATTACATTATTGTTGATATACTGCAACTGATTTTTAAAATTTGAATATATTTTTTTTCTATACTTTATTCTATACATAAAATATGAAAGTATCTTTAGTCAGAAGTGTTTTGGATTTATTTAAAATTGTTTAGAAAAACTCCTTGTCAGCTGTGGAAGCTCCCTTTTCATTCTCTAAAACTTGTTGGATCTAGAGCATTCAGGGCTGATTATTCCAGTTCCTCTAGTCTACAGGAACATGGTTTGGGGTTTTCTATACAAATCTATTCATTGTTCCAAAGAAAGAGAATTCTTTCAGACCAGTTCTGGATCTGAAACTTTTAAATCATTTTGTAAGATTCCCAACTGTCAAGATGGTGACTATAAGGACTACTCTGCCTTTTTGTTCAGCAAGGGCATTTTATGTCCACATTAGACTTACAGGATGCTTATTTTCATATTCCAATTCATCCAGACCACTATCGGTTTCTGAGATTCTCTTTTCTAGACCAGCATTACCAGTTTGTCACTCTTCCATTTGGCCTAGCGACAGCTCCAAGAATCTTTTCGAAGGTTCTCGGTGCCCTACTGTCTGTAATCAGAGAACAGGGTGTTGCAGTGTTTCCTTATTTGGACGATATCTTGGTACTAGGTCAGTCTTTTCATTTAGGAGAATCTCACACAAAACAACTAGTGTGGTTTCTTTAAATGCATGGTTGGAGGATCAATTTAAAAAAGAGTTTCTTCATTCCTCAAACAAAGGTCACCTTTTTAGGTTTCCAGATAGATTCAGTGTTCATGACTCTGTCTTTAACAGACAAGAGGCGAATGAAATTGGTTTCAGCTTGTGCATGGAAGTTTTAGGTCTTATGACTGCAGCATCGGACTCGATCCCCTTTGCTCGTTTTCATATGAGACCTCTGCAGCTTTGCATGCTGAATCAATGCTGCAGGGATTATATTAGGATATCACAAATTATATACTTAAATCCCAACATTCAACTCCCTCTGTCTTGGTGGTTGGACCATAATCGGATTGTTCAAGGGGCCTCTTTTGTTCGTCCTTCCTGGACTGTGATCTCAACAGATGCAAGTCTTACATGTTGGGGAGCTGTCTGGGGGTCTCTGATAGCACAAGGGGTTTGGAAACCTCAAGAGGCGAGGTTACCAATCAACATTTCTTTCATGTAATTAGCAAGAGTCCATGAGCTAGTGACGTATGGGATATACATTCCTACCAGGAGGGGCAAAGTTTCCCAAACCTTAAAATGCCTATAAATACACCCCTCACCACACCCACAATTCAGTTTTACAAACTTTGCCTCCCGTGGATGTGGTGAAGTAAGTTTGTGCTAGATTCTTCGTTGATATGCGCTTCGCAGCAGGCTGGAGCCCGGTTTTCCTCTCAGAGTGCAGTGAATGTCAGAGGGATGTGAAGAGAGTATTGCCTATTTGAATACCATGGTCTCCTTCTACGGGATCTATTTCATAGGTTCTCTGTTATCAGTCGTAGAGATTTCTTCTCCTACCTCCCTTTTCAGATCGACGATATACTCTAAATATACCATTACCTCTACTGATTCTCGGCACTTTATATGTAAAGTTCTAAATATATGTCTATAAACTTATATTTGCCTTGATTCAGGATAATCAGTATTCCTTTAAATTCAGACTGTCAGTTTCATTATTTGGGATAATGCATTTCAAATTATTTTTTCTTTACCTTGAAAATTTTCAATTGACCATTTTTCCTGGGTGCTGTTAGGCTCGCGGTGGCAGAAAATGTTTCTTTTTATTGCGTCTTTTTTGGCGCAAAAATTTGTCATTTCCGGCGCCGTAGTTGACGCCGGAAGTTGTATTCTGTTAACGTCATTTTTTGACGCATGCGTATTCAGTCATTTTTTGTGCGCCAAAAAATGTGGGCGTCGGTTTCGGCGTCAGAGGATGTGGCGTCATATTTGACGCCAAGTATATGGGCGTTGTTTTTGGCGCCAATAATGTGGGCGTCGTTTTTGGCGCCTAAAAATGTGGGTATCTTTTTTGTTCCACTTTTTTCCTCACATTATTTAAACCTCACTTTTTTATTGCTTCTGGTTTCTAGAAGCTTATTATTTTGCATTTTTTCCTATTCCTGAAACTGTCATTTAAGGAATTTGATAATTTTGCTTTAATTTTTGTTTTTTTCTATTACATATTGCAAGATTTCACTGTTCCTGTTTCAAAACTTACTAAGGGATTCCATTGACTGAGTTCAGTCCTACCAAAGCTAAGTTCATTTATTTTCAATGTTATGAATGTTTATCTTTAGCTATGGTTTGTTATAAGTTTCATGTTAAACTTTTATATGCAGAATCCATTAGTATTTATGCTTTATATATTGCTATTCTTTTTACATCTTATGTACAAGAAATACTTAGAAGATTTATAAGAATATTTTTTTGATTCTATTTTAAAGGCTTTGTCTGACTTCGTGCCTTCTAATAAAAAATTTTAGGTTTTTTTCAAACTTCTTTTTTAATTATTGAAGTTTCAAATGACCATCAATATACTAATTTATCCTTCTCTGATGATGTTTTTTTCTCATTCAGAATTTTCTTCATCAGATATTGACACTAACAAATCTACTTTTTTATTTTTTTTATTAAGGTACATTTGTTCTTTGTTGAAAAGGTGTTGATTATTTTGGATTTTAAGGTAACTAGTTCTTTTTCAAGACTAGCTAACATTTTATTTCTGCTTATTTATTTTTCTGTGTTTTCAGAGGTTTTTTTCCAGTTCCTCATAATAGGGAATGGAATAGGCTGAGAATTTTCTTTTATTCCTTCTTCAAAGGTTTTAAACTATATTCTTTGCCGGCAGTTAAATTCAATTTGGACCGTTCTCCAATTTATTGGGGCTATCTCTACTCCTACTAATTGTGCTATTGTTTCTATAGCAAAATAGTATTTATTTTCCTTTAGATGGTTGTATCTTATTTATTGAAAATTATTTAGTTTCAGGTACTTTTCTTGGACCTGTGATTTATTTGGATGATGTTGCAATTGCTTCATTTTTTCTGTTTACTTTAAGATCAAGTATCAGATTATGATTTATTTTAGCATTGTTAAAGGGACAACATTTACTAGACTAGGTGCTGTTGCATTTGTCTTGTTATTTTGCATTTATTGATTATGCAAGTCCAGTGTGTTGACTGGTCCTTTAACTGGACTATCATGCTAATAATTTTATTTGTGTCTTCATTTCTTTCATGTAATTAGCAAGAGTCCATGAGCTAGTGACGTATGGGATATACATTCCTACCAGGAGGGGCAAAGTTTCCCAAACCTCAAAATGCCTATAAATACACCCCTCACCACACCCACAATTCAGTTTTACAAACTTTGCCTCCGATGGAGGTGGTGAAGTAAGTTTGTGCTAGATTCTACGTTGATATGCGCTCCGCAGCAAGTTGGAGCCCGGTTTTCCTCTCAGCGTGCAGTGAATGTCAGAGGGATGTGAGGAGAGTATTGCCTATTTGAATGCAGTGATCTCCTTCTAAGGCAGAGCTTTCCAAACTTTTCATGTTGGTGACACACTTTTTAGACCTACATCATTTCGCGACACAGTAATTCAGTTGTACTAGCAAAAAGGAGGTTAAACTAACTTGTTTTAAAATATACTGACACATACATAAATTATATAATAATAATATGTATTTACAAGTAACAGTATGTATGTGCAAGAATTAAAAAAAAGTTTAATAACACCAATAGCTACTTCATCGCATTTCATCATCAAGCATTTTTAAGCTTCCACTTCCTATCCATATATCAAGAGCAGGAGCAGCAATGCACTACTGGGAGCTAGCTGCAAAAAAAACCCTCTGACTTCAGCTCAGCGTTTAAGCTGCTGCCCTCAGAGCTCCGTGAGCCCTACTGACTACTGCCTGTGCTGCAAACACACTGCTGTCCCACTCACTGACTACACATGCAGTCACAAGCCACTTAAGGAGACTACACGTGCAGTCAGGAGCCAATGTGCCGCCAAAGCAGCCAATGTTTCAGTTCCCACTGAGCTGCACCAATTGGTTAAGATGATCTGTGACCCACTAGGTATCAATCATGTGTCAACCATGTGATATGCATAGCAGGCAGGCGGAAAGTCAGAAACCTAAAAAAAAATTTTTTACAAATATTAAATTTAAAAAAAATTGTGCTGAAGCAGGGACACACCTACACACTGCTGCCGACACACTAGTGTGTCCCGACACACAGTTTGGAAAGCACTGTTCTAAGGGGTCTATTTCATAGGTTCTCTGTTATCGGTCGTAGAGATTCATCTCTTACCTCCCTTTTCAGATCGACGATATACTCTTATATATACCATTACCTCTGCTGATTCTCGTTTCAGTACTGGTTTGGCTATCTACTATATGTAGATGAGTGTCCTGGGGTAAGTAAGTCTTATTTTCTGTGACACTCCTAGCTATGGTTTGGCACTTTGTTTATAAAGTTCTAAATATATGTATTCAAACATTTATTTGCCTTGACTCAGAATGTTCAACTTTCCTTATTTTCAGACAGTCAGTTTCATATTTGGGATAATGCATTTTAACATTTTTCTTACCTTAAAATTTGACTTTTTCCCTGTGGGCTGTTAGGCTCGCGGGGGCTGAAAATGCTTCATTTTATTGCGTCATTCTTGGCGCGGACTTTTTTGGCGCAAAAATTCTATTTCCGTTTCCGGCGTCATACGTGTCGCCGGAAGTTGCGTCATTTTTTGACGTTATTTTGCGCCAAAAATGTCGGCGTTCCGGATGTGGCGTCATTTTTGGCGCCAAAAAGCATTTAGGTGCCAAATAATGTGGGCGTCTTATTTGGCGCGAAAAAATATGGGCGTCACTTTTGTCTCCACATTATTTAAGTCTCATTTTTTATTGCTTCTGGTTGCTAGAAGCTTGTTCTTTGGCATTTTTTCCCATTCCTGAAACTGTCATTTAAGGAATTTGATCAATTTTGCTTTATATATATGTTGTTTTTTCTCTTACATATTGCAAGATGTCTCACGTTGCATCTGAGTCAGAGATACTACAGGAAAATCGCTGTCAAGTGCTGAATCTACCAAAGCTAAGTGTATCTGCTGTAAACTTTTGGTAGCTATTTCTCCAGCTGTTGTTTGTATTGATTGTCATGACAAACTTGTTAAAGCAGATAATATTTCCTTTAGTAAAGTACCATTGCCTGTTGCAGTTCCTTCAACATCTAAGGTGCAGAATGTTCCTGATAATATAAGAGATTTTGTTTCTGAATCCATAAAGAAGGCTATGTCTGTTATTTCTCCTTCTAGTAAACGTAAAAAATCTTTTAAAACTTCTCTCCCTACAGATGAATTTTTAACTGAACATCATCATTCTGATTCTGATGATTCCTCTGGTTCAGAGGATTCTGTCTCAGAGGTTGATGCTGATAAATCTTCATATTTATTTAAAATGGAATTTATTCGTTCTTTACTTAAAGAAGTCCTAATTGCTTTAGAAATAGAGGATTCTGGTCCTCTTGATACTAAATCTAAACGTTTAAATAAGGTTTTTAAATCTCCTGTAGTTATTCCAGAAGTTTTTCCTGTCCCTGATGCTATTTCTGCAGTAATTTCCAAAGAATGGGATAATTTGGGTAATTCATTTACTCCTTCTAAACGTTTTAAGCAATTATATCCTGTGCCGTCTGACAGATTAGAATTTTGGGACAAGATCCCTAAAGTTTATGGGGCTATTTCTACCCTTGCTAAACGTACTACTATTCCTACGTCAGATGGTACTTCGTTTAAGGATCCTCTAGATAGGAAAATTGAGTCCTTTCTAAGAAAAGCTTATCTGTGTTCAGGTAATCTTCTTAGACCTGCTATATCTTTGGCTGATGTTGCTGCAGCTTCAACTTTTTGGTTGGAAACTTTAGCGCAACAAGTAACACATCGTGATTCTCATGATATTATTATTCTTCTTCAACATGCTAATAATTTTATCTGTGATGCCATTTTTGATATTATCAGAGTTGATGTCAGGTTTATGTCTCTAGCTATTTTAGCTAGAAGAGCTTTATGGCTTAAAACTTGGAATGCTGATATGGCTTCTAAATCAACTTTACTTTCCATTTCTTTCCAGGGTAACAAATTATTTGGTTCTCAGTTGGATTCCATTATTTCAACTGTTACTGGTGGGAAAGGAACTTTTTTACCACAGGATAAAAAATCTAAAGGTAAAAACAGGGCTAATAATCGTTTTCGTTCCTTTCGTTTCAACAAAGAACAAAAGCCTGATCCTTCATCCTCAGGAGCAGTTTCAGTTTGGAGACCATCTCCAGTTTGGAATAAATCCAAGCCAGCTAGAAAGGCAAAGCCTGCTTCTAAGTCCACATGAAGGTGCGGCCCTCATTCCAGCTCAGCTGGTAGGGGGCAGGTTACGTTTTTTCAAGGAAATTTGGATCAATTCTGTTCACAATCTTTGGATTCAGAGCATTGTTTCAGAAGGGTACAGAATTGGTTTCAAGTTGAGACCTCCTGCAAAGAGATTTTTTCTTTCCCGTGTCCCAGTAAATCCAGTAAAAGCTCAAGCATTTCTGAAATGTGTTTCAGATCTAGAGTTGACTGGAGTAATTATGCCAGTTCCAGTTCCGGAACAGGGGATGGGGTTTTATTCAAATCTCTTCATTGTACCAAAGAAGGAGAATTCTTTCAGACCAGTTCTGGATCTAAAAATATTGAATCGTTATGTAAGGATACCAACGTTCAAGATGGTAACTGTAAGGACTATCTTACCTTTTGTTCAGCAAGGGAATTATATGTCCACAATAGATTTACAGGATGCATATCTGCATATTCCGATTCATCCAGATCATTATCAGTTCCTGAGATTCTCGTTTCTGGACAAGCATTACCAGTTTGTGGCTCTGCCGTTTGGCCTAGCTACAGCTCCAAGAATTTTTACAAAGGTTCTCGGTGCCCTGCTGTCTGTAATCAGAGAACAGGGTATTGTGGTATTTCCTTATTTGGACGATATCTTGGTACTTGCTCAGTCTTTACATTTAGCAGAATCTCATACGAATCGACTTGTGTTGTTTCTTCAAGATCATGGTTGGAGGATCAATTTACCAAAAAGTTCTTTGATTCCTCAGACAAGGGTAACCTTTCTGGGTTTCCAGATGGATTCAGTGTCCATGACTCTGTCTTTAACAGACAAGAGACGTCTAAAGTTGATTACAGCTTGTCGAAACCTTCAGTGACAATCATTCCCTTCGGTAGCCTTATGCATGGAAATTCTAGGTCTTATGACTGCTGCATCGGACGCGATCCCCTTTGCTCGTTTTCACATGCGACCTCTTCAGCTCTGTATGCTGAAGCAATGGTGCAAGGATTACACGAAGATATCTCAATTAATATCTTTAAAACCGATTGTTCGACACTCTCTAACATGGTGGACAGATCACCATCGTTTAATTCAGGGGGCTTCTTTTGTGCTTCCGACCTGGACTGTAATTTCAACAGATGCAAGTCTCACAGGTTGGGGAGCTGTGTGGGGATCTCTGACGGCACAAGGAGTTTGGGAATCTCAGGAGGTGAGATTACCGATCAATATTTTGGAACTCCGTGCAATTTTCAGAGCTCTTCAGTTTTGGCCTCTTCTGAAGAGAGAATCGTTCATTTGTTTTCAGACAGACAATGTCACAACTGTGGCATACATCAATCATCAAGGAGGGACTCACAGTCCTCTGGCTATGAAAGAAGTATCTCGAATTTTGGTTTGGGCGGAATCCAGCTCCTGTCTAATCTCTGCGGTTCATATCCCAGGTGTAGACAATTGGGAAGCGGATTATCTCAGTCGCCAAACGTTGCATCCGGGCGAATGGTCTCTTCACCCAGAGGTATTTCTTCAGATTGTTCAAATGTGGGAACTTCCAGAAATAGATCTGATGGCGTCCCATCTAAACAAGAAACTTCCCAGGTATCTGTCCAGATCCCGGGATCCTCAGGCGGAGGCAGTGGATGCATTATCACTTCCTTGGAAGTATCATCCTGCCTATATCTTTCCGCCTCTAGTTCTTCTTCCAAGAGTAATCTCCAAGATTCTGAAGGAATGCTCGTTTGTTCTGCTGGTAGCTCCGGCATGGCCTCACAGGTTTTGGTATGCGGATCTTGTCCGGATGGCCTCTTGCCAACCGTGGACTCTTCCGTTAAGACCAGACCTTCTGTCACAAGGTCCTTTTTTCCATCAGGATCTGAAATCCTTAAATTTAAAGGTATGGAGATTGAACGCTTGATTCTTGGTCAAAGAGGTTTCTCTGACTCTGTGATTAATACTATGTTACAGGCTCGTAAATCTGTATCTCGAGAGATATATTATAGAGTCTGGAAGACTTATATTTCTTGGTGTCTTTCTCATCATTTTTCCTGGCATTCTTTTAGAATTCCGAGAATTTTACAGTTCCTTCAGGATGGTTTAGATAAAGGTTTGTCCGCAAGTTCTTTGAAAGGACAAATCTCTGCTCTTTCTGTTCTTTTTCACAGAAAGATTGCTATTCTTCCTGATATTCATTGTTTTGTACAAGCTTTGGTTCGTATAAAACCTGTCATTAAGTCAATTTCTCCTCCTTGGAGTTTGAATTTGGTTCTGGGAGCTCTTCAAGCTCCTCCGTTTGAACCTATGCATTCATTGGACATTAAATTACTTTCTTGGAAAGTTTTGTTCCTTTTGGCCATCTCTTCTGCCAGAAGAGTTTCTGAATTATCTGCTCTTTCTTGTGAGTCTCCTTTTCTGATTTTTCATCAGGATAAGGCGGTGTTGCGAACTTCTTTTGAATTTTTACCTAAAGTTGTGAATTCCAACAACATTAGTAGAGAAATTGTGGTTCCTTCATTATGTCCTAATCCTAAGAATTCTAAGGAGAAATCGTTGCATTCTTTGGATGTTGTTAGAGCTTTGAAATATTATGTTGAAGCTACGAAATCTTTTCGTAAGACTTCTAGTCTATTTGTTATCTTTTCCGGTTCTAGAAAAGGCCAGAAAGCTTCTGCCATTTCTTTGGCATCTTGGTTGAAATCTTTAATTCATCTTGCCTATGTTGAGTCGGGTAAAACTCCGCCTCAGAGAATTACAGCTCATTCTACTAGGTCAGTTTCTACTTCCTGGGCGTTTAGGAATGAAGCTTCGGTTGACCAGATCTGCAAAGCAGCGACTTGGTCCTCTTTGCATACTTTTACTAAATTCTACCATTTTGATGTATTTTCTTCTTCTGAAGCAGTTTTGGTAGAAAAGTACTTCAGGCAGCGGTTTCAGTTTGAATCTTCTGCTTATGTTTTTCGTTAAACTTTATTTTGTGTGTGGATTATTTTCAGCAGGAATTGGCTGTCTTTATTTTATACCTCCCTCTCTAGTGACTCTTGTGTGGAAAGATCCACTTCTTGGGTAGTCATTATCCCATACGTCACTAGCTCATGGACTCTTGCTAATTACATGAAAGAAAACATAATTTATGTAAGAACTTACCTGATAAATTCATTTCTTTCATATTAGCAAGAGTCCATGAGGCCCGCCCTTTTTTTGTGGTGGTTATGATTTTGTATAAAGCACAATTATTCCAATTCCTTATTTTATATGCTTTCGCACTTTTTTATCACCCCACTTCTTGGCTATTCGTTAAACTGAATTGTGGGTGTGGTGAGGGGTGTATTTATAGGCATTTTGAGGTTTGGGAAACTTTGCCCCTCCTGGTAGGAATGTATATCCCATACGTCACTAGCTCATGGACTCTTGCTAATATGAAAGAAATGAATTTATCAGGTAAGTTCTTACATAAATTATGTTTTTATTGAATATTTTCGCAAATGAGGTTTAATCTATGTCTTTAGCTGTTTTAGCTAGAAGAATTTTGTGATTTCTAAAATCCATATTTCTTTCCAGCATGGCCTCTCAGGTTTTGGTATGCGGATCTCATTCGGATGGCCAGTTGCCAACCTTGGACACTTCCGTTTAAACCAGACCTTCTTTCTCAAGGCCCATTTTTTCCATCAGGATCTCAAATCATTAAATTTGAAGGGATGGAGATTGAATGCTTGATTTTTAGTCATAGAGGTTTCTCTGACTCATTGATTAATACTATGTTTCAGGCTCGTAAATCTGTCTCTAGAAAGATTTATTATCGAGTCTGGAAGATCTACTTTTCTTGGCATTCTTTTAAAATTCATAGAATTTTATAATTTTTTCAGGTTGGTTTGGATAAGGTTTTGTCTTCAGTTCTTTGATAGGACAAATCTCTACTCTTTCTGTTCTTTTTTCACAGAAAGATTGCTAATCATCCTGATATTCATTGTTTTGTACAGGCTTTGGTCCGTATCAAGCCTGTCATTAATTCAATCTCTCCTCTTTGGAGTCTCAATTTGGTGCTGAGGGCTTTACAGGCTCCTCCGTTTGAAACTATGCATTCTCTGAACGTTAAATTACTTTCTTGGAAAAGTATTGTTCCTTTTGGTTATTTCTTCTGCTAGAAGAGTTTTTGAGTTATCTGCTCTTTTTTGTGAATATCCTTTTCTGATTTTTCATCAGGATAAGGCAGTGTTACTTCCTGATATTCATCATTTTGTTCAGGTTTTGATTTGTATCAAACCTGTCATTAAGCCAATTTCTCCTCTTTGGAGTCTTAATTTGGTTCTGAAGGCTTTTCAGGCTCTTCTATTTGAGTATATGCTTGCTCTGGACATTAATTACTTTCATGAAAAGTATTGTTCTTTATGGACATCTCTTCAGCTAGAACAGTTTTTGAATTATCTGTTATTTCTTTTGAATCTCTTTTTTTCTGATTTTTTCATCAGGATAAGGTGGTTTTTGCTGTCTTCATTTCAATTCTTACTTAAAGTTGTAAATTCTAACAACATTAGGGAGGAATTATTGTTTTCCTAAAACTTCTTTGGTGAGATTCTTACTTTCTTTGGATATGGTAAGAGTTTTTTTAATTCTATGTTGAAGCTATTCAGATTTCAGATAGACTTCTAGTCTATTTGTTATCTTTTCTGGTTTTAGGAAGGTCAAAAGGCTTCTGCCATTTATTTGGCATCTTGCTTAACTTTTGTTTCATCATGCTTATTTGGAGTCGGGTGGATTACGGCTCATTCTACTAGGTAAGTTTCTACTTCCTGGGCTTTTTAAGAATGAAGCTTCTGTTGATCAGATTTGCAAAGCAATGACTTGGTCTTCTTTGCATGCTTTTACTATGTTCTACCATTTTGATGTTTTCTCTTCTTTAGAAGCAGTTTTGGTAGAATGGTACTTCAGGCAGCTGTTTTAGTTTGATTCTTCTGCTTATAATTTCAGTTTTTTTCATTATAAAAATTGAAACTTTTTTGATTTGGGTAGTGGATTTATTTTTCAGCGGAATTGTCTGTCTTTATTTTATCCCTCCCTCTCTAGTGACTCTTGCGTGGAAGTTCCACATCTTGGGTATTTGCTATCCCATACGTCACTAGCTCATGGACTCTTGCTAATTACATGAAAGAAAACATAATTTATGTAAGAACTTACCTGATAAATTCATTTCTTTCATATTAGCAAGATTCCATGAGGCCCACCCTTTTTTGTGGTGGTTATGATTTTTTGTATAAAGCACAATTATTCCAATTCCTTATTTTTTTATGCTTTCGCTCCTTTCTTATCACCCCACTTCTTGGCTATTCGTTAAACTGAATTGTGGGTGTGGTGAGGGGTGTATTTATAGGCATTTTAAGGTTTGGGAAACTTTGCCCCTCCTGGTAGGAATGTATATCCCATACGTCACTAGCTCATGGACTCTTGCTAATATGAAAGAAATGAATTTATCAGGTAAGTTCTTACATAAATTATGTTTTTTGAACTCTGTGCTATCTTCAGAGCTCTTCAGGCTTGGCCTCTATTGAAGAGAGAACTTTTCATTGATTTTCTGACAGACAATATCACAACAGTGGCATATATCAATCATCAGGGAGGGACTAGGAGCTCTTTAGGAATGAAGGAAGTTTTTTGGATACTTCCTTGGGCGGAGTCCAACTCTTGTCTAATTTCTGCAATTCATATTCCAGGTGTAGACAATTGGGAAGCGGATTATATCAGTCCTCAGACTTTTCATCCAGGGGAGTGGTCTCTCCATCCAGATGTGTTTCATCAGATTGTACAGATGTGGGGTCTTCCAGAAATAGATCTGATGGCCTTTCGTTTGAACAAGAAACTTCCCAGATATCTTTCCAGATCCAAGGATCCTCAGGCAGAGATGGTGGATGCTTTAGCAGTTAATCAGATTTGCAAAGCAGCAACTTGGTCTTCTTTGCATACATTTATTAAATTTTTGTTTGATGTATTTGCTTCTTCAGAAGCAGTCTTTGGTAGAAAAGTTCTTCAGGCAGCTGTCTCAGTTTGATTCTTTTTGCCTATGATTTAAGTTTTTTTACATTTAATTAAACTTAATTATTGTTTGGATTTAATTTTTTTCAGCGGAAATAGTTGTTTTTATTTTATCCCTCCTTCTCTAGTGACTCTGTGGATTTCCACATCTTGGGTATTATATCCCATACGTCACTAGCTTATGGACTCTTGCCACTTACATGAAAGAAAACATAATTTATGTAAGAACTTACCTGATAAATTTCTTTCTTTCATAGTGGCAAGAGTTCATGAGACCCACCCTTTTTTTGGTGGTTATGATTTTTTTTGTATAAAAGCACTTTTTTTTTTCCAGTTCCTCTTTTTGTATGCTTTTTTTACTCCTTTTTACACCTCACTACTTGGCTATACGTTAAAACTGAGGTATGTGTGTGGTGGGAGGTGTATTTATAGGCATTTTGAGGTTTGGGAAACTTTGCCCCCTTCTGGTATGAATGTATATCCCTTACGTCACTAGCTCACGGACTCTCGCCACTATGAAAGAAATTCATTTATCAGGTAAGTTCTTACATAACTTATGTTTTTTTTACATACTTTTACAACCTTTGTTCCTCAAATGGTTGCCAGACCATTATACCCTCTCATATTGTGATTCTAGTTGGTTTAGTATAGTTCCTTCATGAGATTTCATGATGAAAGAAAGAGGGAACATATTATTTGTACTTATATATAATTTCCTACTTCATGTTGTCAGTAACAGGACACCTTTCTAGAATGGTGCTATTTTTTTGGTCAGGCTTTCATTTCTTCTTTTTCTGCTTTCTCTCTCTGCATAGCTAAATGTAAGATAGTAAAACTGAAAAGAAAGGGAAGTGTGAGGGAGCAGGAGTTTGTTTAAAGTATTTTAACCTTCTCAAATTTTTTGACTTAATAGTTGGGTAATTGACAAGAATAATTTCTTTATTATGCTGTTATTAGTTTAATGGTATATACAAATGTATTTCTTCTGCACTACTCCATGCTAATGGGTAGTTAGAACTGCATTTGTGCAATATACTTCTATTAGCAAAAATATATTTATACAGGTATTCTGTTCCTCCTTTTCTGTCTGATGACTTTTTCCTGTTTAGACTTGTTTCTTTCATACAGGTGGTGAGAGTCCACAAACCATTAATCGTCTCTACCACTAGAAGGAGGCAAAGATTCCCAAACCCCATGAGCCATATTAAACACCTCCCACCTCACGAATACCTCAGTCTTTACTTTGCCTCTGCTGGAGGTGGTTGAAGAATAAAGATGTGCATTTGATTCTTCAGAGAGAGTGGTTTTCAGTCTATATGGAGGCCCCTCAGAGTGCTTGCCAGAGAGATGTATATGGGGTATGGTCTTTTTCACCTCATGGGAAATTTTTCATAAACCTTCCATTATTGGTCACAGGGACTTGTTTTGCCTCCTCCTATGGATCTACAATATACTTCTATTCCATATCCTCTGCTGATATTTTTCAGTACTGGTCAGGCTGTCTGCTGCTTATTTGTTTGTGGACGAGTGTCTATTGGTTAGTATAATTTATTAACATTTAGACACTCAATAGCAATGTTATGGGCACTTATACATATATATGAATGTGTGTGTGTGTGTGTATATATATATATATATATATATATATATATATATATATATATATATATATATTTATTCTTGGGACAGAATCCTTTACACTATTCCTCTTGCTGGTTTGCGCACATCAGGTTAACACTTGTCTGGTTAGCGCACATCCCTTTAATTTTATTAAAGTTTGTGCTTCATCTGGTTTGCACACGTCTGATTAGCACACGTTTCTCCTCTGCCATATGCACGCCAAATCCCTTATAGCTCTGTTCCAGATATCTGGGCTCTGAATATATTTTCTCAGGGATATCGAATAGGATTTAGAACAAGGCCTCCCAGAGGAAGGTTTTTTCTGTCCAATGTTCCAAGGAATCCTGTAAAAGCTCAAGCTTTTTTCCAGTTTTTCAGATCTGGAAGCTATGGGAGTGATTGTACTAGTTCCTTTGCAGGAACAAGGGATGGGCTTTTATTCAAATGTCTTCATTGTTCCAAAGAAGGAAGGTACTTTCAGACCAGTCTTGGATCTGAATGCTCTGAACAAGATTGTAAGGATTCCATCTTTTAAAATGGAAACTATTTTGACTATTCTGCCTTTCAAGGTCAATTTATGTCCACAATAGATTTAAAGAATGCTTACCTTCATGTTCCAATTTATAGAGAACATTTCTCTTGTAAGGTGTATCCAGTCCACGGATTCATCCTTTACTTGTGGGATATTCTCCTTCCTAACAGGTAGTGGCAAAGAGAGCACACAGCAGAGCTGTCCATATAGCTCCCCCTCTAGCTCCACCCCCCAGTCATTCTCTTTGCCGGCTCTAAGCAACAGGGTCCCTCTCGGAAGGGTAAAGTGAATGTGGTGTTAGATTTGTAGTTTTTTGTTCTACAAGCAAAAGTTTGTTATTTAAATGGTACCGGTGTGTACTGTTTACTCTCCAGCAGAAAAGAGATGAAGATTTCTGCAGAGAGGAAGATGATTTTAGCATGTTGTAACTAAAATCCACTGCTGTTCCCACACAGGACTGAGGAGTACAAGAAAACTTCAGTTGGGGGGAACGGTTTGCAGGTTAGGCTGCAATAAGGTATGTTCAGTCATTTATTTCTAGACAAGACTGTGATAATGCTAGAAAAGGACTGATAAGATCCCCATGAGGGAAGGATAAGCTTTATTCAGAGACTAAGTATGGAATTATATATTATATAACAGGTCTAATTTATGCTGGTTGACACTATTTTATGGCAAACGGTTTTTACTAAGAAAAATCGTTTTTTAAGACACTTTGAAGGTCCCTTTGGGTTTCTTACAGGGGTTGTTACCCACATGGCTAATATTATAACTCTTAGGAGTGTTTTCTTAGGCCTCACAGCACCGGAGTAAGGTGGGAGGGGCCTAATTTCGCACCTCAGATGCGCAGTTAGTTTGACTAGATCTTCAGGCTGTGTTCACATGGAGGCTCCTGCTACAGTTTGAGGACCCATAAGAAGCTTTTTCCCCATAAATCTGACTCCTAAGGGAAGGTAGGGCCACAGCGGAGCTGTGGCAAGGTGCTAAAGTTTTTTAACCGGTCTGTTAGCTTACTATTGATCCGGTTTGGGCATTAAGGGGTTAATCGTTTTTCTTGCTAGTTGTGCAATCTTACCAATGCTTTAGGTACATACTGTGAAAATTTCAAAAAGTTTGGTGCATTTTTCACTGTTTTGGAAAATTGTGTGCCCTTTTTATCTCTTAAAGGCACAGTAACATTTTTTTGCAAAGTGTGTTTTTGCTTGATTAAAGTGATTTATAAGCCTGTTTGTCTTACTACTAGTCTGTTAAACATGTCTGACAGCAAGGAAAATCCTTGTTCAATGTGTTTAGAAGCCATGGTGGAACCCCCTCTCAAAATGTGTAAAGCTGATGTGGTGCCACTCTTCAAAAAGGGAAGCAGGGATGATCCAGGAAGCTATAGACCAGTTAGTCTGACATCAATAGTGGGGAAGATATTTGAACTCAAGATTATGAGTTCTAATCAGCATGGCTTTAGGAGAAATAGATCATGTCAAACTAATCTAATTAGATTCTACGAGGAAGTAAGTAAAAATATAGATAAAGGGGAATCAGTTGATGTGATATACTTAGATTTTGCAAAGGCATTTGATACAGTGCCACATGAGAGATTAATGCACAAAATTAAGGGACTGGGAATAGCTGAAAATGTTAGCTCATGGATAAATAACTGGATAAAAGATAGGGAGCAACGAGTAGTAGTAAATGGATCATACTCAGATTGGACAAAGGTAATCAGTGGCGTCCCCCAGGGATCAGTACTGGGCCCTGTTCTTTTTAATATTTTTATAAATGACTTGGAGCAAGGATTAAATAGTGACATCTCTATTTTTGCAGATGATAGTAAGTTAAGTAAGGTCATAAGGTCAGAGCAGGACGAACTCTCTTTACAAAGGGATTTGCTAAAAATAGAACTATGGGCAAGTGAATGGAAAATGAGATTTAATACGGAAAAATGCAAGGTTCTACATTTTGGAAGTAAAAATAAGCAGGCTACGTATTTTTTAAATGGGACAAGACTTAGCCAAACACAGGAGGAAAGGGATTTGGGAGTAGTAATAGATAACAAGCTAACGATGGGTGCACAATGCAGGGCAGCGGCTTCAAAGGCTAATAAGATACTAGCATGTATTAAAAGAGGCATTGATTCAAGGGAGGAAAGCATAATTCTATCATTATATAAAGCCCTGGTAAGACCTCACCTTGAGTTTGGAGTGCAGTTCTGGGGACCAATTGCTAAACAAGATATTGCAGAACTAGAAAAAGTTCAGAGAAGGGCCACAAAGCTAATAAGGGGATTGGAGAAATTAACCTATGAGGAGAGGCTAGCCAAACTGGGTCTGTTTTCTTTAGAAAAAAGGCGCTTGAGAGGTGACATGATTACTTTATATAAATATATTCAAGGCCCATATACAGAGATGGCAGAAGCTCTGTTTATTCCAAGAAAATTGTTTCTGACAAGAGGTCACAATTTAAGGTTGGAGGAAAGGAGATTTAATCTCCTGCAACGGAAAAGTTTTTTCACTGTAAGAGCAATAAAATTGTGGAACTCATTACCAAAGGAGGTAGTGAATGCCAATACCATAGATACATTTAAAAATAGTCTGGATAAATTTCTGTATATAAACAAAATTCATGGATATGATTGCTAGTATTAAATGGGTCACATTTTAATGGGGTTATTTAAGCTTAACTGGAGCTTTTTGTAAGTATTTTAGATTTGTATAGGTTGAACTCGATGGACTTCAGTCTTTTTTCAACCTTATCTACTATGTTACTATGTTACTTGTATTGATATGTCTATACATTTTAAAGACCATATTGTTGCACTTAAAAATGTGCCCCAAGATGATTCTCAGACAGAAGGTAATGAGGTTAGCCCGTTGACCTCTCCCCAAGTGTCACAACCAGTTACGCCCGCTCAAGCGACGCCTAGCACCTCTAGCGCGTCTAACACTTTTACCTTACAAGACTTGGCGGCAGTTATGGATAATACCCTCTCAGTATTTTTATCTAAGCTGCCCGTGTTACCTGCAAAGCGGGATAGATCTGTTTTAAGAACAGATTATGAGCATTCTGACGCTTTAGTAGCCGTATCCAATATACACTCACAACGCTCTGAAATGGGGGCGAGGGATGTGCTGTCTGAGGGAGAAATGTCCGATTCGGGAAAGGTTGCTCCTCAGACAGACTCTGATACGTTGGCTTTTAAATTTAAACTAGAACACCTCCGCTTATTGCTCAGGGAGGTATTAGTTACTCTGGATGACTGTGACCCTTTGGTGGTTCCAGAGAAATTGTGTAAAATGGACAAGTACCTAGAAGTTCCTGTTTACACTGATGTGTTCCCGGTCCCTAAGAGGATCGCGGATATAGTAACTAGGGAGTGGGATAGACCAGGTATTCCATTTGTCCCCCCTCCTGTTTTTAAGAAGATGTTCCCCATATCTGACACCACGCGGGACTCGTGGCAGACGGTCCCTAAGGTGGAGGGGGCTGTTTCTTCACTTGCTAAACGCACAACCATACCAATTGAGGACAGTTGTGCTTTTAAAGACCCTATGGATAAAAAATTAGAGGGTTTAAAGAAAATCTTTGTTCATCAAGGTTTTCTTCTCCAACCTATAGCGTGCATTGTTCCTGTAACTACTGCAGCTGCTTTCTGGTTCGAGGCGCTGGAAGATGCGCTCCAGACGGAGACCTCATATGAGGACATTATGGACAGAATTAAGGCCCTTAAGCTGGCTAATTCTTTTATCAAAGATGCCGCTTTCCAACTAGCTAAGTTAGCGGCAAAGAATTCAGGTTTCGCCATTCTGGCGCGCAGGGCGCTATGGCTAAAGTCCTGGTCGGCCGATGTGTCGTCAAAAGCCAAACTACTGAACATCCCTTTCAAAGGAAAGACCCTTTTCGGGCCTGAATTGAAAGAGATTATCTCAGAAATCACTGGGGGAAAAGGCCATGCTCTCCCTCAGGACAAGTCCTTTAAGACTAAGAACAAACAAAATAATTTTCGTTCCTTTCGAAATTTCAGGAGCGGTCTCGCTTCATCCTCCCCTGCTGCAAAGCAAGAGGGTAACACTTCACAACCCAGGGCAGCCTGGAAACCTTACCAGGGCTGGAACAAGGGTAAACAGGCCAAGAAGCCTGCAGCTGCCTCCAAGGCAGCATGAAGGGGTAGCCCCCGATCCGGGACCGGATCTAGTGGGGGGCAGACTCTCTCTCTTCGCTCAGGCCTGGGCAAGAGACGTACACGATCCTTGGGCCTTAGAGATTGTATCCCTGGGATATCTTCTAGAATTCAAGGACTCCCCTCCAAGGGGAAGGTTCCACATTTCTCGTCTGTCTACAGATCAGACACAGAAAGAGGCGTTGTTACGCTGCGTAGAAGACCTACATACAATGGGAGTGATCCACCCAGTTCCAATTGTGGAACAAGGGCTGGGTTTTTACTCAAACCTGTTTGTGGTTCCCAAAAAAGAAGGAACTTTCAGACCAATCCTGGATCTCAAAATTCTAAACAAATTCCTCAGAGTCCCATCATTCAAGATGGAGACCATTCGGACAATATTACCAATGATCCAGGAGGGTCAATTTATGACTACCGTGGATCTAAAGGATGCGTATCTACATATTCCTATCCACAAAAATCATCACCAGTTCCTCAGGTTCGCCTTTCTGGACAAGCATTATCAGTTTGTGGCTCTTCCTTTCGGGTTGGCCACTGCTCCCAGAATTTTCACAAAGGTGCTAGGGTCCCTTCTGGCGGTTCTAAGACCGCGGGGCATAGCAGTGGCGCCTTACCTAGACAACATCTTAATTCAGGCGTCGACTTTCCAAAGAGCCAAGTCTCACACGGAAATTAAAATATTTCTGACGGAGGTCAGAAAGTTAAAACTCTTAACTACTTGCCAAGCTCTTCATTCCATTCCTCGGCCGTCTGTAGCTCAGTGCATGGAGACAATCGGACTAATGGTAGCGGCAATGGACATAGTCCCTTTTGCACGGATACACCTCAGACCACTGCAACTATGCATGCTCAAACAGTGGAATGGGGATTATGCAGATTTGTCTCCTCAAATACAGTTGGACCAGGGGACCAGAGATTCTCGTCTCTGGTGGTTGTCTCAGGTTCACCTGTCTCAGGGAATGTGTTTCCGCAGACCAGTGTGGATCATCGTAACAACCGACGCCAGTCTGTTGGGCTGGGGTGCAGTCTGGGACTCCCTGAAAGCTCAGGGCTTATGGTCTCGGGAAGAAGCTCTTCTCCCGATAAACATTCTGGAACTGAGGGCAATATTCAACGCTCTTCAGGCATGGCCTCAGCTAGCTGCGGCCAAATTCATCGGATTTCAGTCGGACAACATCACGACTGTAGCTTACATCAACCATCAAGGGGGAACAAGGAGTCCCCTAGCAATGATGGAAGTAACCAAAATAATCAGGTGGGCGGAGGATCACTCTTGCCACCTCTCAACAATTCACATCCCAGGAGTAGACAACTGGGAAGCGGATTTTCTAAGTCGTCAGACTTTTCATCCGGGGGAGTGGGAACTCCACCCGGAGGTATTTGCCCAGCTGACTCAGCTATGGGGCACTCCAGAATTGGATCTGATGGCGTCCCGTGAGAATGCCAAAGTTCCTCTTTATGGGTCCAGGTCCCGGGATCCCCAGGCGGTGTTGATAGATGCTCTATCAGCGCCTTGGTCCTTCAATCTGGCCTATGTGTTTCCACCGTTTCCTCTCCTTCCTCGTCTGGTTGCCAGAATCAAGCAGGAGAGGGCGTCAGTGATTCTAATAGCACCTGCGTGGCCACGTAGGACTTGGTATGCAGACCTAGTGGACATGTCATCCGTTCCACCACGGACTCTGACAATGAGGCAGGACCTTCTACTTCAAGGTCCTTTCAAACATCCAAATCTAATTTCTCTGCGTCTGACTGCTTGGAGATTGAACGCCTAATTCTATCTAAGCGTGGTTTCTCTGAGTCGGTTATTGATACCCTGATTCAGGCTAGAAAGCCTGTCACCAGGAAAATCTACCATAAGATTTGGCGAAAATATCTTTGTTGGTACGAATCCAAGGGTTACTCATGGAGTAAGATTAGGATTCCCAGGATATTGTCCTTTCTCCAAGAAGGATTGGAGAATGGATTATCAGCTAGTTCCTTAAAAGGACAGATATCTGCTTTGTCTATTCTTTTACACAAACGTCTGGCAGAGGTACCAGACGTTCAAGCGTTTAGTCAGGCTTTAATCAGAATCAAGCCTGTTTATAGACCTGTGGCTCCGCCATGAAGTCTGAATTTAGTTCTTTCAGTTCTGCAAGGGGTTCCGTTTGAACCTTTACATTCCATAGATATTAAACTTTTATCTTGGAAAGTTTTGTTTTTGGTAGCTATCTCTTCTGCTCGTAGAGTTTCAGAGTTATCTGCCTTACAGTGTGACTCACCTTACTTGGTGTTCCACGCAGATAAGGTAGTTTGCGTACCAAACCCGGTTTTCTTCCTAAGGTTGTGTCTAATAAGAATATTAATCAGGAAATTGTTGGTCCTTCTCTGTGTCCTAATCCTTCTTCGAAGAAGGAACGTCTGTTACACAATCTTGATGTGGATCGTGCTTTAAAGTTTTATTTACAAGCAATTAAGGATTTCAGACAAACAACTTCATTGTTTGTCATCTATTCTGGTAAGAGGAGAGGTCAGAAGGCGATTGCTACCTCTTTCCTTTTGGCTGAAAAGCATCATCCGTCTGGCCTATGAGACTGCTGGCCAGCAGCCTCCTGAAACAATTACTGCTCATTCTACCAGAGCAGTGGCTTCCACATGGGCTTTTAAAAATGAGGCTTCTGTTGAACAGATTTGTAAGGCAGCGACTTGGTCTTTGCTGCATACTTTTTCCAAATTTTACAAATTCGATACTTTTGCTTCTTCGGAGGCTATTTTTGGGAGAAAGGTTTTACAAGCAGTGGTGCCTTCCGTTTAAGGTACCTGTCTTGTTCCCTCCCTTCATCCGTGTCCTAAAGCTTTGGTATTGGTATCCCACAAGTAAAGGATGAATCCGTGGACTGGATACACCTTACAAGAGAAAACAGAATTTATGCTTACCTGATAAATTACTTTCTCTTGTGGTGTATCCAGTCCACGGCCCGCCCTGGCTCTTAGTCAGGTAGATTTTTGGTCTAAACTACAGTCACCACTGCACCCTATGGTTTCTCCTTTTTCTTCCTAACCTCCGGTCGAATGACTGGGGGGTGGAGCTAGAGGGGGAGCTATATGGACAGCTCTGCTGTGTGCTCTCTTTGCCACTTCCTGTTAGGAAGGAGAATATCCCACAAGTAAAGGATGAATCCGTGGACTGGATACACCACAAGAGAAAGTAATTTATCAGGTAAGCATAAATTCTGTTTTCCCGTTTCTAAGGTTTGCCTTTTCTCTACCATTTTCTCTACCATTTGGTCTGGCTAAAGCTCCAAGAATATTCGCAAAGGTTCTAGGTGCCTTGTCTGTAAACAGGGTATTGCTGGGTTTGCTTACCTGAACAACATCTTGTTTCAAGCTCCATATTTTCCTTTAGCAGAATCTCACACCACAACCGACTGTTGTTTCTTCAAAAAGTTATTTGATGCCTCAGACAAAGGTAACTTTTTTGGGTTTTCAAATAGATTGTCTCCATGAGTCTTTTTCTAACTAAACAGAGAAGATGAATATTGTATGGAAGTTCTAGATCTTATGATTGCAGCTTCAGATGCAATTACATTTACTTGTTTTCACATGAGACCTAGATTTGTATGCTTCGTCAATGGTGCAGATATTACAATCTGTTGTCTCAAAGGATATTTTTGGATCCCAATACATGTCAGTCTCTGACTTGGTGGCTGGATCATCAGTTTATTATTCAGGGGGGCTTTTTTTGCTCATCTTACTTGGACTTTTATCACTACAGATGCAAGTCTCTCAGGTTGGGGAGCTGTTTGTGTGTCTTTAAGAGCACAGGGAGTTTGGGATCCTCTGGAGGCGAGATTACCTATACATTTTCTAGAACTACTTTAAATTTTAGGAGCTCTTCAACCTTGTTCTATGTTTAAAAGAGACTCTCATCTCTGTTTCCAGACAACAGTGGCTTATGTCAACCATCCGGGGGAAGCTCACAGTTCCCTAGCCATGATGAGGGGGTGTCTAATTCTCTCAAGCGCAGAAATCCATTCCTGTCTAGTGTCTGTGATTCATATTCTAGGAGTGAGCAACTGGGAAGCAAACTTTCTCAATCGTCAATCTCTACATCCAGGGGAGTGGTCTCTTCACTAGGATGTGTTCAACCAGATTGTGGATCTTTGGGGTCTCCCAGAAATAGATCTGATGGCTTCTCGTTTGAACAACAAACTTCCCAGGTACGTTGCAAGGTCCAGGGATCTTCAAGCAGAGTTAGTGAATGCTTTAGTAGTTCCTTGGTCATTTCAGCTTGCTTATCTGTTTCCTCCCCTGGTACTTCTACTCAGTGATATCGAAGATAAGCCTAGAGAAATCTTCAGTAATCTTGATTGCCCCAGCTTGGCCTCGCATGATTTGGTATGCAAATATAGTTCAAATGTACAGCTGTCCTGCTTGGCCTCTACGGTCAGACCTTTTGTTTCAAGGTCCGTTTTTCCATCCAGATCTCAAGTCTCTGAACTTGATGGCATGGAAATTTAAACGGGTAATCCTTAGACATATAGGTTTCTCTGATTCTGTGATTGAAACCTTAATTCAGGCTCATAAGCCTGCAACTAGTATAATCTATCATAAGGTCTGAAAGGCCTTTATTTCTTCATGTATAGATCATGTTTTTTTCTGGAATTTTCAGAATTTCTTGGATTTTGCAGTTCTTACAGGATGGTCTTGATAAGGGCCTTATCTGACAGTTCTCTGAAGGGGCAGATTTCTGCTATTTCAGTTTTGTTCTCAGCCTTTCATCCATTCTGAGGTGCACTCAGCCTTTCATCCTTCCGAGGCCGATAAAATGAGCAGCACCTTGAGACCCTTACGGGTGATTAGCCGCGCTTTACAAGTACCCAATACATACCATACATACTTGTATAAGTACAAAGACTTTTACTCTATCTAAATATCCACACTATAATAAATGCAGTTACAAGGGAGCGGTGCTGTGTATTGAAGTAATGGATTTGGAAAAACACATGGAAAGAGACCCACAAATACACTAATAGCACTCAAGAGTCAAAAAAGAAGGCATAAGTTAAAACACTGACAACAAGATATCCATTGAGTCACTTAGGATAAAGTACTTAAACACTAAAATTAAAATATAACTTTTATTAGGTTAAAACGTTAAAATATAACTTTTATTATGTTAAAAAGCAGGCATCTGAATTAAAATTACAACCTGGGGCAGGAATAATAGTGATTCCCTCCGGAGTGTGACGTTTAAACTGGCAGCTGATTATCGTCACATGTGTTATGATCTAATTTTGTTGAACCTGGGTTCCCTGATTGAGTCTTGTAGTATGTCAGTGACATGCATATACCAAATTAGATTACAGATCTACATTAAACATAAAGTACAATGCTGGAAATTTGGCCCTTAATACATATAAACCTTAACAGTGAACCGGTATTGTGAACCTATAGGCTTATATATTGAAGGTGCAATATGTGGATAATAGCCCACAAGACGTAGTGTCTTAAATCTCAGACCCACTATATAAGGCAATAGTATATATCCTTAGGTCAGCGGTGTGAGAGATCAAGTAAGCGGAATAACAATTATAATAAAACAAGATCACGCTAATCGTGCCTCTAGGTTGCTGTACCTAAAACACAGGAGTTCCCTAGACTCCTCACCAAAGCACTATTAGCGTGATCTTGTTTTTATTATATTTGTTATTCTTCTTACTTGAGATCTCTCACACCGCTGACCTAAGGATATATACTATCGCCTTGATTTATTTATTAAGTATTAAGTGCATTAAAATAACAAAATATTGAGGTTGTGGATTTTATTTCTCAGTGTAAAACATGTTTTAAAAACGCTCCCTTTATGTTATTACCTGTGGAATCCACAACTTGGGTATTAGTTCCCAGGAGTAATGGATTGAGGACTATCACCACCTGTGTTAAAGAAAACATAATTTATGCTTACCGGATAAATTAATTTCTGTCATGGTGGTTAGAGTCCACAAGACACCATCCTATGTTTTTTTTAGGGTTAATTTCATTTTGGCACATATTTGTTTTCCTGCTCCTTTTACGGCTCTTTTTATTTAAATATTTTTTATTGAAATTTTTGAGTTTAACAGGGTTACATAACACAATAAGAGTAAAAATAAAATTAAAAGAAAACAAAACGGTAGCTTCAACAAATAGTGTCTCACTTTAATTGCAAGAATCTTCCAATGTGAGGGTACAGTACATTCTAATGAGGGTATCTGGGTGAGTTAGGTAATTAAACTATTACATCTCATAAATGCCAGGAATGTCATGTTAACATAATTGTTTATCTGGCATATTAAATCATATGTAAAGAAAAGGGGATAAAAGTTGAAAAAGGGGATAAATTATAATGGTATTGTCTAGAATTAAGGGGGAGGTCCCAGGTGAGATCGCTATCCATTCAGCCTTGATGTTTAAATAGTTTTGATCCAGAAAAATTGTCCATTGAGGGAAAAAAAAACAAATTTCCCTAGTTTAATATAATGGGTTTTTCTAATTGTAAAGTTCTTGTTACCAAGTGTTTCCATTCTAAAAAGGTTGGAGTTTGGATTTTTTACCTATAACGTGGGATTTTAACATTTTGCTCTGCATAACCTTATTCTAAACAATGTCAGTTTATATTTACACCGGGTTAGTGGGGGAAGATTGAGCAAAAAAAGTCAGCGGAGATGGGTTTATAGTACAGTTTAAAGCGGATTCCATGTGACTAATTATCTGGTTCCAATAAAGCTTAATTTCCCTGCAATCCCACCAAATGTGACTTAGTGTGCCTATCTCTCCACATCCACTCCAGCATGTATCTGTAACCAAGGGATATATAGTTTTGAGACTTGTTGGTGTGTTTTCGATGTTGAAATGTTTTGGTGGACATGAATACTTTGTGCTATTGTTCTGTAGTGATATACTGTATATTGCAAGTTCCCTATTCCATGATACCATGTAGGACGGGGTAGGTTTAAAGAATAAGTCTACTATGAGTTAGTGTGAAATTGCCATAGTTCATCTGGAGATGACCTGTTTATGACATATTGTTTCGAATGGTGTAAGAGGTCTGGAGAGTTGATTTTTATGTGGATGGGTGGAGATAAAGTGGCGCAGTTAGAAATAGGAGAGCCATGTTGTGAAAATATGGAGAAATTCCTGTTTTTGTTTTTTTAAATTTTATTTATAACCAATGAAGGGTACAGTGTTACAAAATGAAACATCCCACACCTCACAGGGTGTTGCATGAGACAAGAATTACATTACAGTATGTTATGACGTTACACAATACGATTTTGAGTATTTTCAGATGAATTAATAAATGTTTTGATACCTAAGTACTTGTACCACAACACTGTTTTTTTTTATTATTAACTAAACAACAACTACTAACACACAAACCAAACAAACAGACCAATCATTCAATCAAACAAGACATAGCCAGCAACCGGTCCCATCCCCAAAGCAATTTAGAATTCTAACACTAGTAACAGTCCATCAAGCCGCTTCCAGGACTACGTTAATAACAGAGTCTCTTAGAGTATGGGACTTCACAATAGGGTGCAGAGTAATTTATTTCATGTAATTAGCAAGAGTCCATGAGCTAGTGACGTATGGGATATACATTCCTACCAGGAGGGGCAAAGTTTCCCAAACCTCAAAATGCCTATAAATACACCCCTCACCACACCCACAAATCAGTTTTACAAACTTTGCCTCCCATGGAGGTGGTGAAGTAAGTTTGTGCTAGATTCTACGTTGATATGCGCTTCGCAGCAGGTTGGAGCCCGGTTTTCCTCTCAGTGTGCAGTGAATGTCAGAGGGATGTGAAGAGAGTATAGCCTATTTGAACTCAATGATCTCCTTCTACGGGGTCTATTTCATAGGTTCTCTGTTATCGGTCGTAGAGATTCATCTCTTACCTCCCTTTTCAGATCGACGATATACTCTTATATATACCATTACCTCTACTGATTCTCGTTTCAGTACTGGTTTGGCTTTCTACTACATGTAGATGAGTGTCCTGGGGTAAGTAAGTCTTATTTTCTGTGACACTCTAAGCTATGGTTGGGCACTTTTATATAAAGTTCTAAATATATGTGTTTAAACATTTATTTGCCTTGATTCAGGATGTTCAACGTTCCTTATTTCAGACAGTCAGTTTCATATTTGGGATAATGCATATGAATAAATAAATTTTTTTCTTGCCTTAAAATTTGACTTTTTTCCTGTGGGCTGTTAGGCTCGCGGGGGCTGAAAATGCTTCATTTTATTGCGTCATTCTTGGCGCAGACTTTCTTGGCGCAAAAATTTTCTTGTCATTTCCGGCGTCATACGTGTCGCCGGAAGTTGCGTAATTTTTTTGACGTTTTTGCGCCAAAAAAAATGTCGGCGTTACCGGATGTGGCGCCATTTTTGGCGCCAAAAGCATTTAGGCGCCAAATAATGTGGGCGGCTTTTTTGGCGCTAAAAAATTTGAGCGTCATTGTTGTCTCCACAATATTTAAGTCTCATTATTTATTGCTTCTGGTTGCTAGAAGCTTGTTCATTGGCATTTTTTTCCCATTCCTGAAACTGTCATTTAAGGAATTTGATCAATTTTGCTTTATATGTTGTTTTTTCTATTACATATTGCAAGATGCCTCAGATTGACCCTGAATCAGAAGCCACTTCTGGAAAAACGCTTAACTGAGTTTCAGTTCTACCAAAGCTAAGTTCATTTATTTTAAATGTTATAAATGTTTATCTTTAGCTATGGTTTGTAATAAGTTATTATGATATACTTTTACATGCAGAATTCATTAGTATTTATGCTTTATATATTTCCATTCTTGCATTTTATGTACAAGAAATATTTAGAAGATTTATAAGAAAAAAATTTCTGATTCTATTTTAAAGGCTTTGTCTGACTTCGTGCCTTCTAATAAAATTTTTAGGTCTTTTTCACTTCTTTTTTTAATTATTGAAGTTTCAAATGACCAACAACATACTGATTTATCCTTCTCTGATGATATTTTTTCTCTTTCAGAAATTTTCTTCATCAGATATTGACACTAACAAATCTACTTTTTTATTATTTTTCTATTATTAAAGTACATTTGTTCTTTGTTGAAAAGGTGTTGATTATTTTGGATATTAAGGTAACTAGTTCTTTAAGACTAGCTGACACTATTTCTGCCTATTTTATTCTTCTGTGTTTTCAGAGGTTTTCTTTCCAATTCCCCATACTAGGGAATGGAATAGGCTGAGAATTTTCATTTATTCCTTCTTCAAAGGTTTTAAACTATATTCTTTGCCAGCAGTTAAATTCAATTTGGAGGGTTCTCCAATTTATTGAGGCTATCTCTACTTCTACTAATTATGCTATTGTTTCTATAGCAAAATAGTATTTATTTTCCTTTAGATAGTTGTATCTTATTTATGGAAAATTATTTAGTTTCAGGTACTTTTCTTGGTCCTGTGATTTATTTGGATATTGCAATTGCTTCATTTTTTCTGTTTACTTTAAGATCAAGTATCAGATTATGATTTATTTTAGCATTGTTAAAGGGACAACATTTACTAGACTAGGTGCTGTTGCATTTGTCTTGTTGTTTTGCATTTATTGATTATGCAAGTCCACTGTTCTGACTGGTCCTTTTAACTGGACTATCATGCTAATAATTTCATTTGTGTCTTCATTTTATTGAATATTTTCGCAAATGAGGGTTAATCTATGTCTTTAGCTATTTTAGCTAGAAGAATTTTGTGATTTTTTTAAAAATAAAAAATAAAAAAAAATCCATATTTCTTTTGTTCTAAGATAATCAATTATTTGTTTTATAATTGGATTCAATTCTTAACTGTTACTCTGGGCTTCAAGATTGAGTTCTAAGACTAAAACTTTAAGCTTATACTAGTTTGGTTGTTCTTATTAAGGAACAAATTCCTGAGTTCTTTCCCAAGTAACATGTTTATAATTGGAGTTCGAAATCAGCTCCCTAATATTGTGATGTACGTGCCGTATTCCAGCTTGGCTGGTAAGGGGCAGGTTAAGACTTCTTTGAAATTTATTTGGTTCTATTTTGTCCAAATTTCTTTGATTTTATTCCAGTAAGGCTAACACTTTCTTTAAGTGTGTTTCTGTCCTATATATTTTGGGTTCTGTTGAAGCATGGCTAGGCACCCATGGGGTTCAAGCGCTGCTCAGACCTGGAATCTTCTGGGGTATTTCTTCCAGTTCCTTTTTTAGGAACCAGGTTTTTGAGTTTTATTCAAACTATTTTGCCTTTTTATGGTCATTGATAGCATTATTTGTTTTCATTAGATACAATAAATGCATATTTTCATTTTTCTGTTTTCATTCAGATTATTTTCTGAGGATGCGGAATCTCATATGATTCACTTGCTCTTCAGGACATAGTTAGAGGATCTTTTTTTCGAAAGCTCTTGATTCCTCACACAAGGGTCACCTTTTTTAGGTTTCCAGATAGTTTGTGTCACTGTCTTTGTCTCTATCAGACAAGGGATAATTTTATTGGGTTCCGTCTGTCGGTACCTTTAGTCTCCTTCAGTTGCTATATATGCATAGAAGTTTTAGGTCTTATGGCCACAGCATTGGATTCAATTCCCTTTGCTCATTTTTCAATAGAAAGAACCTTTCCAGTCTTTCTTCAAGAACATGGTTGGAGGATCAATTTACCAAAAAGTTTGTTGATTCCTCAGAAAAGGGTAACCATTTTAGGTTTCCAGATAGATTCAGTGTCCATGACTCTGTCTCTGACGGACAAGAGACGTCTGAAATTGGTTTCAGCTTGTCGAAACCTTCAGTCTCAATCTTTCCCTTCGGTAGCCTTATGCATGGAAATTCTAGGTCTTATGACTGCTGCATTGGACGCGATCCCCTTTGCTTGCTTTCACATGCGACCTCTTCAGCTCTGTATGCTGAACCAGTGGTGCAGGGATTATACAAAGATATCTCAATTAATATCTTTAAAACCGATTGTTCGACACTCTCTGACGTGGTGGACAGACCACCATCGTTTAGTTCAGGGGGCTTCTTTTGCTCTTCCAACCTAGACTGTGATCTCAACAGATGCAAGTCTGACAGGTTGGGGAGCTGTATGGGGGTTTCTGACAGCACAAGGGGTTTGGGAATCTCAGGAGGCGAGATTACCAATCAAACATTTTGGAACTCTGTGCAATTTTCAGAGCTCTTCAGTCGTGGCCTCTTCTAAAGAGAGAGTCGTTCATTTGTTTCCAGACGGACAATGTCACAACCGTGGCATATGTCAATCATCAAGGAGGGACTCACAGTCCCCTGGCTATGAAAGAAGTATCTCGAATACTTGTATGGGCGGAATCCAGCTCCTGTCTAGTTTCTGCGGTTCATATCCCAGGTATAGACAATTGGGAAGCGGATTATCTCAGTCGCCAAACGCTACATCCGGGCGAATGGTCTCTTCACCCAGAGGTATTTCTTCAGATTGTTCGAATATGGGGACTTCCAGAAATAGATCTGATGGCTACTCATCTAAACAAGAAGCTTCCCAGGTATCTGTCCAGATCCAGTGATCCTCAGGCGGAAGCAGTGGATGCATTGTCACTTCCTTGGAAGTATCATCCTGCTTATATCTTTCCGCCTCTAGTTCTTCTTCCAAGAGTGATTTCCAAGATTCTAAAGGAGAGTTCGTTTATTCTGCTGGTGGCTCCAGCATGGCCTCACAGGTTTTGGTATGCGGATCTTGTCCGGATGGCTACTTGCCAACCGTGGACTCTTCCGTTAAGACCAGACCTTCTATCGTAAGGTCCTTTTTTCCATCAGGATCTCAAATCTTTAAATTTGAAGGTATGGAGATTGAACACTTGATTCTCAGTCATAGAGGTTTCTCTGACTCCGTAATTAATACTATGTTACAGGCTCGTCAATCTGTATCTAGGATGATATATTATCGAGTCTGGAAGACTTCCATTTCTAGGTGTTTTTCTCATCATTTTTCTTGGCATTCTTTTAGAATTCCTAGTATTTTGCAGTTTCTTCAGGATGGTTTGGATAAAGGTTTGTCTGCAAGTTCCTTGAAAGGACAAATCTCTGCTCTTTCTGTTCTTTTTTCACAGAAAGATTGCTAGTCTTCCTGATATTTATTGTTTTGTACAAGCTTTGGTTCGTATAAAACCTGTTATTTCTCCTCCTTGGAGTTTGAATTTGGTTCTAGGGGCTCTTCAAGCTCCTCCGTTTGAACCTATGCATTCGCTGGATATTTAATTACTTTCTTGGAAAGTTTTGTTTCTTTTGGCCATCTCTTCTGCTAGAAGAGTTTCTGAATTATCTGCTCTTTCTTGTGAGTCTCCTTTTCTGATTTTTCATCAGGATAAGGCGGTTTTGCGAACTTCATTTAAATTTTTACCTAAGGTTGTGAATTCTAACAACATTAGTAGAGAATTGTAGTTCCTTCATTGTGTCCTAATCCTAAGATCTCTAAGGAAAGATTGTTGCATTCTTTGGATGTAGTTAGAGCTTTGAAATATTATGTTGAAGCTACTAAGATTTCCGGAAGACTTCTAGTCTATTTGTTATCTTTTCTGGTTCAAGGAAAGGTCAGAAGGCTTCTGCCATTTCTTTGGCATCGTGGTTAAAGTCTTTGATTCATCATGTTTATGTTGAGTCAGGTAGAACTCCGCCTCAAAGGATTACAGCTCATTCAACTAGGTCAGTCTCTACTTATTGGGCATTTAGGAATGAAGCTTCGGTTGATCAGATTTGCAAAGCAGCAACTTTTTCTTCTTTGCATACTTTTACTAAATTCTACCATTTTGATGTGTTTTCTTCCTCAGAAGCAGTCTTTGGTAGAAAAGTACTTCAGGCAGCTGTTTCAGTTTGATTCTTCTGCTTATATTTTCAGTTTTTTTCATTATAAGATTTAAACTTTGTTTTGGGTGTGGATTATTTTTCAGCGGAATTGGTTGTCTTTATTTTATCCCTCCCTCTCTAGTGACTCTTGCGTGGAAGATCCACATCTTGGGTAGTCATTATCCCATACGTCACTAGCTCATGGACTCTTGCTAATTATATGAAAGAAAACATAATTTATGTAAGAACTTACCTGATAAATTCATTTCTTTCATATTAGCAAGAGTCCATGAGGCCCACCCTTTTTTTGTGGTGGTTATGATTTTTTTGTATAAAGCACAATTATTCCAATTCCTTATTTTTTATGCTTTCGCACTTTTTTCTTATCACCCCACTTCTTGGCTATTCGTTAAACTGATTTGTGGGTGTGGTGAGGGGTGTATTTATAGGCATTTTGAGGTTTGGGAAACTTTGCCCCTCCTGGTAGGAATGTATATCCCATACGTCACTAGCTCATGGACTCTTGCTAATATGAAAGAAATGAATTTATCAGGTAAGTTCTTACATAAATTATGTTTTTCCATGTAACTAGGCTACATGTTGACATTCTAAGTGACAAACCTGTCCAAAATTAAGTTATCCTGACCATAGTAAAGGAGACGATTAGACTCAGTTGATAGCCTCATTCAGATACAAGCCCACAATAGAATGTAAGTAGAGCAAAATCAGCAAGGTCAGAGTATGATATGTTCCACTTATTTGCTCCTTGAAACAGGGGTTGGTACATAATAATATAGGCATAAGGAGATTTTAAGGTGTTTTGTAGGAGTATACTTATATATAGTAACCGAGTTTAAGCCAACTAAAATTTTACAGAGGGGATAAATTACCCATCTTAGGTTATGAAAGTAGGGTTCTCATCTATGTAGATAATGCAAGAGACTGTTCAGAAGAATTACCAAGAGAGAAATCTGACGTCTTTGATTAAAGGCTGCTTTAAAAATGTTTTGTGCGTTACTGGTTTTTGGTACTTTCCAAAGAATATGATCAGGTGCTGATAAGTATCTATTAATTTTAAGTTCTGATGGTAATAGCGTGTGTGTCCCCTGTATTCTGGCTCACCTAGAATAGTGTTCCTTTAAATGTGGGACAAACAGATTGCATAAAAGGCAAGATAGGGTAAAACTGTTCACAGATCCTTTTTCGCTCAGGCGGAAAGATAAGAAAGGGGAAGTGTAAGTGCAGATGCAAAAGAATTAGACAGATAAGTTCTAAACTTGAAACAGACAGGCTAACATTACAGTGTCACATCGATCTTCCCCTAATGAACCTTCCTTCACTTGACGCTAACTCCAAGCACACAGACTAAGCAAGTAAACCAATCACACAAACAGGACATACCAATCAACCAATCCCAACCATAAAATTACCTAGAGTCTTAGCATTCGTGGCACCACGCCACTGGATTACATAACACCGCTACAATATTTATACCATTAGTCCAGTCCATTGATTATAATAATAGTAGGGTGTTCAGCTACATATCTACTATCTAAGGACATTCAAAAGGGTTACAGAGCAATATCTGGCGTCGCCCATAAGAGGCTGTTCTGATTTTATGCATTTCTTGTTGTGGCGCTTTCTAATAAACATAATCAAGTTTTGGCAAAAGAGTGTTATGCCTAGGTACTAAGAAGAACAGCATGTGAGTCAGGATTTAACACCCTAGATCAATCAAGGTGATGTTCCGTTAAATATGGAGCAGGCAACTTGCAGTGGAGCCAGCAGGGGGATGGGGAAGGGAAAGTATGATTGCAGATACAAGAAAATTAAACATATAACATTTGAACCTGAGAACGGCAGTCTGACATCACACTGCTTCACCAGCTCGATCTATCTAAGAGCATTGAACATATTTACATAATAAATGGGTTCAGTTCAAAAATCCATATGAAGTCCTGCACAACTTAGCATTGTATTTTGTTCAGACTGCCGGGGTCAGCCAGGTTAATCCCAACACCATCTGAGTCAGCCTGTGTACGATCCTGCCACTCTAGCCGATACCAATTCTGCCCCGAACCAGCGATCGGCTGCGCAAGTCTGGCAGCCAGCTAACATAGAACACAGGGCGGCCTGGGAAAAGTAACCCCATTGAGAAAAAACGCTGTGGACATTGATGAGTGCGTGTAAATGCGTTGTTTTCGCCTATGTTGTAGGTAGGTGGGCATATCGGGGTCAGCTTAGTGCAATGTCCTGGGTGATAAACCTGCAGCGGGTCAGCAGAGTAAGGCAGTGTAGGACAAATTCCACTGTTTCCTCGAGCAGTACCGGGAACTGTAGTATAAAAAGCTGCGGGCTCTATCAACTCTTGCATGAAGTTTGACGTGCTACTTGCTTTCCCATCATCCAAAATGGGGTTCACTGCTTCTTGTTCCAGGGTTGGCGCCAACTCTTTCCCAGCACATCGCCGAGCCCCGCCATCTGGGGTCCGGGCCAGTTGCTGCCGAATTACATCACTTAGGCTTGAGCATTGAGCAGTGAGGGAATCAAATAAGGGTATGAATATGTCCGAGATTTTAGTCAGCAATGGTTCAGCTGCACACTGCATGGCTATAGCGGGTACATGCGGTGGGTAAAGTCTTAAATGTTTCTTTAATGTGCCTTCCGGGGTAGAAGAGATGGATTTTCTTTTGTTCGTATGAAGTTCCCGGACAGCTTAATCTGTCAAGGGAGGCACGAATGGCAAGGAATAGTGGCAATTATTCTAAATAATCCAAGTTTTTCTGCAGAGCAAAAGAAACCTGCCACCATCCTAGAGAGCCGCCCACCGGAAGTCGAGAAATTCCTGTTTTAATGTGATAAATGTTTTAAGGGAATGACCATCAAAAACCTTAAAAATAGGTATAAAGGTGTGTTTTTTTTCTTATTTTAATCCAGTTAATATATGTGAAAATACAAAACTCTTATTACCTATTAAAGGCATGAGAGGAGAAGGAGCAGAGGAAAGGTTGGGATATTTGCGCATAAAGGTATGCCATATTTTTAAAGTCTCAAATATGAGGGTTACAAGTTAAATTTTTGTTTCTATCTTTTGAAGGTATCCAACATTGATCTTTTAAATTTTTAGTCTTCTTCTAAATTCACCCATAGCTTATGTGGCGATTGGAAATTCCATTGTGTGATTCAAGATAAATGAGTGGCCTGATAGTAGAACAGGATATTGGGAGCGCCCAGCCCCCATTTTTTTTATTGGTCTGTATAATATTGTTTTCTCCTGTTAAGTGTAGTCAGTCCACGGGTCATCCATTACTTATGGGATATTAACTCCTCCCCAACAGGAAGTGCAAGAGGATCACCCAAGCAGAGCTGCTATATAGCTCCTCCCCTCTACGTCACACCCAGTCATTCTCTTGCACCCAACTAATAGATAGGATGTGTGAGAGGACTGTGGTGATTAAACTTAGTTTTTTATATCTTCAATCAAAAGTTTGTTATTTTAAACGACACCGGAGTGTGTTGTTTCCTTCTCAGGCAGAATTTGAAGAAGAATCTACCTGAGTTTTTGTATATGATCTTAGCGGACGTAACTAAGATCCGTTTGCTGTTCTCGGCCATTCTGAGGATTAAGGTAACTTCAGATCAGGGGACAGCGGGCAGGTTCACCTGCAAAGAGGTATGTTGCAGTATATTATTTTCTAAGGAATGGAATTGACTTTGAAAATACTGCTAATACCGATATAATGTAAGTACAGCCTTAAATGCAGTAGTAGCAACTGGTATCAGGCTGACATGTATGTATGTTTACACTTAAGTATTTCTGGGGAATGGCACTTCACTGGGAAAATACTGTATGCATATAACTTTTAGCCTAACTTGCAGTGTGAGCGACTAGCAGCAGGCTTTTTAATGACATTTCATATATTAGATTTTAAACGTTTACTGGCATGTTAAATCGTTTAATTATCTGAGGTACTTGGTGAAAATTGTTTTGGGCTTTATTTTCCACATGGCTGTCGTTTATTTTAAATTAAAACCGTTTACTGAGCTTCCCTCACTGTTGTAGTGTGAGTGGGAGGGGCCTATTTTGGCGCTTTTACTACGCATCAGAAATTCAGTCACAGTCTGTCTTTTTCTCCCTGCATGATCCAGGACGTCTCCACAGAGCTCAGGGGTCTTCAAAACTAGTTTTGAGGGAGGTAATCACTCACAGCAGACCTGTGAGACTGTGCTTGACTGTGATAAAAACACTTATATTGTCAATTGTTATACGTTTTTTTTCTGATATTAAGGGTTAATCATCCATTGCTAATGTGTGCAATCCTTTGCTAAATTTGGTTTATATAACTAATCCGGTTCATTTTTATTCAACTGTGTCAGTTTTTTGTGTGCTTCTTAAAGGCACAGTAACGTTTTTACATATTGCTTGTAAATTTAGTTGAAAAGTATTTCCAAGCTTGCTAGTCTAATTGCTAGTTTGTTTAAACATGTCTGACACAGAGGAAACTCTTTGTGCAATATGTTCAAAAGCCAAGGTGGAGCCCAATAGAAATTTATGTACTAATTGCATTGATGCTACTTTAAATAAAAGTCAATCTGTACATGTTAAGCAACATTCACCAGACAACGAGGGGGAAGTTATGCCGACTAACTTGCCTCACGTGTCAGTACCTGCATCTCCCGCTCAGGAGGTGCGTGATATTGTAACGCCAAGTACATCAGGGCGGCCATTACAAATCACTTTACAAGACATGGCTAATGTTATGACTGAAGTTTTGTCTAAATTGCCAGAACTTAGAGGTAAACGAGATCACTCTGGGATGAGTATACTGATAATGATAGGGCCATGTCTGATACTGCGTCACAATTTGCAGAGCATGAGGACGGAGAGCTTCATTCTGCGGGTGACGGATCTGATCCAAATAAATTGGATTCAGACATTTCAAATTTTAAGTTTAAGCTGGAAAACCTCCGTGTATTGCTAGGGGAGGTGTTATCGGCTCTGAATGATTGTAACACAGTTGCAATCCCAGAGAAAATGTGTAGGTTGGATAAATATTTTGCGGTACCGACGAGTACTGACGTTTTTCCTATACCTAAGAGACTTACTGAAATTATTACTAAGGAGTGGGACAGACCCGGTGTGCCTTTCTCACCCCCTCCTATATTCAGAAAAATGTTTCCAATAGACGCCACCACACGGGACTTATGGCAAACGGTCCCTAAGGTGGAGGGAGCAGTTTCTACTTTAGCTAAGCGTACCACTATCCCGGTGGAGGATAGCTGTGCCTTTTCAGATCCAATGGATAAAAAGTTAGAGAGTTACCTTAAGAAAATGTTTGTTCAACAAGGTTTTATATTACAACCCCTTGCATGCATTGCGCCTGTCACGGCTGCGGCAGCATTTTGGTTTGAGTGGAAGAGACCCTTGACTCAGCGACATTAGATGAGATTTCGCTTAAGCTTAAAACCCTTAAGCTAGCTAATTCATTTATTTCTGATGCCGTAGTACATTTAACTAAACTTACGGCTAAGAATTCCGGATTCGCCATTCAGGCACGCAGAGCGCTGTGGCTAAAATCCTGGTCAGCTGATGTAACTTCTAAATCGAAACTACTTAACATACCTTTCAAGGGGCAGACTTTATTCGGGCCCGGTTTGAAAGAAATTATCGCTGATATTACGGGAGGTAAAGGCCATGCCCTGCCTCAAGACAGAGCCAAACCCAGGGCTAGACAGTCTAATTTCCGTGCCTTTCGTAATTTCAAGGCAGGAGCAGCTTCAACTTCCTCTGCTCCAAAACAGGAAGGAGCTGTTGCTCGCTACAGACAAGGCTGGAAAACTAACCAGGCCTGGAACAAGGGCAAGCAGGCCAGAAAACCTGCTGCTGCCCCTAAGACAGCATGAAGTGAGGGCCCCCGATCCGGTAACGGATCTAGTGGGGGGCAGACTCTCTCTCTTCGCCCAGGCTTGGGCAAGAGATGTCCAGGATCCCTGGGCGTTGGAGATCATATCTCAGGGATATCTTCTGGACTTCAAAGCTTCTCCTCCACAAGGGAGATTTCACCTTTCAAGGTTGTCAACAAACCAGATAAAGAAAGAGGCGTTTCTACGCTGTGTACAAGACCTTTTACTATTGGGAGTGATCCATCCAGTTCTGCGGTCAGAACACGGACAAGGGTTTTACTCAAATCTGTTTGTGGTTCCCAAAAAAGAGGGAACCTTCAGACCAATATTGGATTTAAAGATCCTAAACAAATTCCTAAGAGTTCCATCATTCAAGATGGAAACTATTCGGACAATCTTACCCATGATCCAAAGAGGTCAGTACATGACCACAGTGGATTTAAAGGATGCTTACCTTCACATACCGATTCACAGAGAACATTACCGGTATCTAAGGTTTGCCTTCCTAGACAAGCATTACCAGTTTGTAGCTCTTCCCTTCGGGTTGGCTACGGCTCCAAGAATCTTTACAAAGGTTCTGGGCTCTCTTCTGGCGGTACTAAGACCGCGAGGAATTTCGGTAGCTCCGTACCTAGACGACATTCTGATACAAGCGTCAAGCTTTCAAACTGCCAAGTCTCATACAGAGTTAGTACTGGCATTTCTAAGATCTCATGGGTGGAAAGTAAACGAGGAGAAGAGTTCTCTCTTACCACTCACAAGAGTTCCCTTCTTGGGGACTCTTATAGATTCTGTAGAAATGAAAATTTACCTGACAGAGGACAGGTTAACAAAGCTTCTAAATGCTTGCCGTGCCCTTCATTCCATTCAACACCCGTCAGTGGCTCAATGCATGGAGGTAATCGGCTTAATGGTAGCGGCAATGGACATAGTTCCTTTTGCACGCCTGCACCTCAGACCGCTGCAATTGTGCATGCTAAGTCAGTGGAATGGGGATTACTCAGATTTGTCCCCTACGCTGAATCTGGATCGGGAGACCAAAGATTCTCTTCTATGGTGGCTTTCTCGGCCACATCTGTCCAGGGGGATGCCCTTCAGCAGGCCAGACTGGACAATTGTAACAACAGACGCCAGCCTACTAGGTTGGGGCGCTGTCTGGAATTCCCTGAAGGCTCAGGGATCATGGACTCAAGAGGAGAGTCTCCTTCCAATAAACATTCTGGAATTGAGAGCAGTTCTCAATGCCCTTCTGGCTTGGCCTCAGTTAGCAACTCTGAGGTTCATCAGGTTTCAGTCGGACAACATCACGACTGTGGCTTACATCAACCATCAGGGAGGGACAAGGAGTTCCCTAGCGATGATGGAAGTATCAAAGATAATTCGCTGGGCAGAGTCTCACTCTTGCCACCTGTCAGCGATCCACATCCCAGGAGTGGAGAACTGGGAGGCGGATTTCCTAAGTCGCCAGACTTTTCATCCGGGGGAGTGGGAACTTCATCCGGAGGTCTTTGCCCAAATACTTCGACGTTGGGGCAAACCAGATATGGATCTCATGGCGTCTCGCCAGAACGCCAAGCTTCCTTGTTACGGGTCCAGGTCCAGGGACCCGGGAGCGGTCCTGATAGATGCTTTGACAGCACCTTGGACCTTCAGGATGGCTTATGTGTTTCCACCCTTCCCGATGCTTCCTCGTTTGATTGCCAGGATCAAACAGGAGAAAGCATCGGTGATTCTAATAGCGCCTGCGTGGCCACGCAGGACCTGGTATGCAGATCTAGTGGACATGTCATCCTGTCCACCTTGGTCTCTGCCTCTGAGACAGGACCTTCTAATTCAGGGTCCTTTCAAACATCAAAATCTAATTTCTCTGAAGCTGACTGCATGGAAATTGAACGCTTGATTTTATCAAAGCGTGGATTTTCGGAGTCAGTAATTGATACCTTAATACAGGCTAGGAAACCTGTTACCAGGAAAATTTACCATAAGATATGGCGTAAATACTTACACTGGTGCGAATCCAAGAGTTACTCATGGAGTAAGGTTAGGATTCCTAGGATATTGTCTTTTCTACAAGAAGGTTTAGAAAAGGGTTTATCTGCAAGTTCCTTAAAGGGACAGATCTCAGCTCTGTCCATTCTTTTACACAAACGTCTGTCAGAAGTTCCAGACGTTCAGGCTTTTTGTCAGGCTTTGGCTAGGATTAAGCCTGTGTTTAAGACTGTAGCTCCACCGTGGAGTTTAAACTTAGTTCTTAACGTTTTACAGGGGGTTCCGTTTGAACCCCTTCATTCCATTGATATCAAGCTGTTATCTTGGAAAGTTCTGTTTTTAATGGCTATTTCCTCGGCTCGTAGAGTCTCTGAGTTATCAGCCTTACATTATGATTCTCCTTATCTGATTTTTCATTCAGATAAGGTAGTTCTGCGTACTAAACCTGGGTTCTTACGTAAGGTAGTCACTAACAAGAATATCAATCAAGAGATTGTTGTTCCATCATTGTGCCCTAACCCTTCTTCAAAGAAGGAACGACTTCTGCACAATCTAGACGTAGTCCGTGCCCTGAAATTTTATTTACAGGCAACTAAAGATTTTCGCCAAACTTCTTCCCTGTTTGTCGTTTATTCTGGACAGAGGAGAGGTCAAAAAGCATCTGCTACCTCTCTATCCTTTTGGCTTCGTAGCATAATACGTTTAGCCTATGAGACTGCTGGACAGCAACCTCCTGAAAGGATTACAGCTCATTCTACTAGAGCTGTGGCTTCCACTTGGGCCTTTAAGAATGAGGCCTCTGTTGAACAGATTTGCAAGGCTGCAACTTGGTCTTCTCTTCATACTTTTTCCAAATTTTACAAATTTGACACTTTTGCTTCTTCGGAGGCTGTTTTTGGGAGAAAGGTTCTTCAGGCAGTGGTTCCTTCCGTATAAAGATCCTGCCTGTCCCTCCCGTCATCCGTGTACTTTAGCTTTGGTATTGGTATCCCATAAGTAATGGATGACCCGTGGACTGACTACACTTAACAGGAGAAAACATAATTTATGCTTACCTGATAAATTCCTTTCTCCTGTAGTGTAGTCAGTCCACGGCCCGCCCTGTTTTTTATGGCAGGTCTAAATTTTAAATTATACTCCAGTCACCACTGCACCCTATAGTTTCTCCTTTCTCGTTTGGTTTTCGGTCGAATGACTGGGTGTGACGTAGAGGGGAGGAGCTATATAGCAGCTCTGCTTGGGTGATCCTCTTGCACTTCCTGTTGGGGAGGAGTTAATATCCCATAAGTAATGGATGACCCGTGGACTGACTACACTACAGGAGAAAGGAATTTATCAGGTAAGCATAAATTATGTTTTTTTCATTCCAGGTTTATGTTTTTCCCAAATAAATTAATCAATCCATGTCTGTAGTGATATAAGATATGGTTTGAAAGAGGCAGTGGGGCTGCTTGAAATAGATATAATATTTTTGGGAGTATGGACATCTTAACAACTGCTATCCTACCTAACCATGATAAGCCCAAATATGATAGCCATGAAGGTCCTATTATGGCTCTTATACCTTTTACTTAAATCACAATGCGTGTCTATATGTTAGACTGAGGTATGTGTGAGGTGTTTTATAGGGCTCTTGGGTTTTGGGAATCTTTTCCGCCTCCTAGTAGTACAGAAGAGTAATTTCCAGGAGAAATGGATTGTGGATTCTCGCCCCCATGAAATAAATAAATTTATTAGGTAAGCATAATATGTTTTTGTTTGTATTATAGATCGCACTTGGTTTCAGACACCTACAACTCCTCAAGATAAAGGGCTAAGGAGAATGAAGTCCTCTCCAGAGTTTGTACCTCCTGATAAACCTCCAGCAAAAACACAATGGATACCAGATGAGACTGAAATTACCTGCATGGTCTGTAAAAATGAGAGATTCACTATGGTAAGAACAAAATGTTTCCTAGTGGATCCAGTGTCTTTTCATTGAAAAGTTGAAAGTAAATTAGTGAAAACTGCCAGTATTTTGACTATTTTTGTCCACATTTTTGCTATGATGTTTCCCACCACTTTTTATCAAATTGTTTACAGATTATTGAAAGCCTCTTATATTCTATAAATGTAATTTTATTATAAACGCTAATTTTTTTGTTTTTTCGCTATGAGATTTGGGTGATGATGAAGACTTTGCTTTATACCTGAATCATTTAACGCACCTTGCTTTAAATAATTTTTTAAAGGCACAGTAAAGTCAATATTAGACCTTCGTGATTTAGATCGATTGTGCAATTTTTTTAAACAATTTTCTCATTTACTTCTATCAAATCTGTTTTGTTCTCTTGGTATCCTTATTTAGGTAGGCTCAGGAGCAGGAATGCACTACTAGCTAGCTTGTGATTGGTGGCTCACCAGATGTGTTTATCTAGCTCCAATTAGTGCATTGTTGCTCCTGAACCCATGTAGGTTTACCCTTTAATGAAGAATACCAAGAGAATAAAGCAAATTCGGTTGTAGAAGTAAATGGAAAAGTTGTTTAAAAACTGCATGTTCTATCTGAATCATTAAATATTAATTTTGACTTTATTACTCTTTAAACCTTTAATGGCATCGACATGACATACAGGTAGTATGTCATAGGTAATATGAGCCATCAAATAAGTATAAAAGGCATTTTTGTTTTTACTGATTAGCCTTAAGGGACAGTCTAGTCCAAAATAAACTTTCATGATTCAGATAGGGCATGTAATTTTAAACAATTTACTTTTATCACCAATTTTGCTTTGTTCTCTTGGTATTCTTAGTTGAAAGCTAAACCTAGGAGGTTCATATGCTAATTTCTAAGCCCTTGAAGGCTGCCTCTTGTCTAAGGGGAATTTTTACAGTTTTTCACCACTAGAGGGTGTTAGTTCATGTGAGTCATATAGATAACACAGTGCTCACGCACATGGAGTTCCTATGAGCCAGCACTAGTTGGCTAAAATGCAAGTCTGTCAAAAGAACTGAAATAAGGGAGCTGTTTGCAGAAGGTTAGATACAAGATAATCACAGAGGTAAAAAGTATATTTATATACTGCTGGTTCTGCAAAACTAGGGAATGGGTAATAAAGGGGTTATCTATCTTTTAAAACTATAAAAATTCTGGTGTAGACTGTCCATTTAGTCAACTATCAATTGGTGCAATTTAATTAGCTTCTACTTTTGCAAACCTTAATTAGAACAATTGTTTTAAACTGGTCCTGTGAGGTAGGCACTTAGTTGCACTACACCACTATATAATGACAAAACTTAATGCAGAAATATCTCCTTAAGATGGTGGATGACTGAGGATAATGCAATATAGATAATTACAGTAGTTAAAATAAATTGCTAATTTATCACCACCCATATATTTGTGATTGGGATCTATTTATATAAACTTGAATCATCAGCAGCTTTAGAATTTTTAAAACATTCTGAAATATCTTGTGTTGCTGTACTGTATGCAGCTTTTGCAGTGTTCCAATATAGTAACATATATTATCAGAGCCTGAACTATATTAGAACAGATGAACACCTTGTTTCCTGCAATTGTTTTTAATGGTCTTATTATACCTACCACTTTTCTTATTTGGAGGAGCCAATCTGGAGATGGCAGCACTTGCCACTGTCATTGTGTTGACAAAATCTCCATTGTTTAATGTGAGCAGAAAAGATGATGAACTGCAAATTAGGGAGATATTTGTAATAAGGTTAGCCTTGGGAAGCCTTTATATTGCAAAGTTCTTTTACTATGCACAATTACATCATAATAATTTTATATTACAATATCAAACTGTTAACCTCTCCTTGAATAAAATGCACCTGTATCATCACATTTGTGAGTCTAGAAAGCTCAAGTTTGACTATGATGTTGTGTTACTCTGACATGATTTTTTTGTTTTCGTTAACCTAATTTCATTCATGTAGTTTAATCGCAGACATCATTGTAGACGTTGTGGAAGACTGGTTTGCAGTTCCTGCTCCATGAAGAAGATGGTAGTTGAAGGATGTCGAGAAAACCCAGCCCGTGTGTGTGATCAATGTCACAACTATTTCTCAACTAAGTAAGTGTTCTGGGCAGTTGTAACTGTAGAAGAAGATTTTTTTTATTATTTAGAACCAGCATAATAATAAAATAACAAACCATTAAAATATTTTAGAAGTATCAGTAATTATGGTATTTCATTTGATCTGACTCCATAAGTTACATAAAGGTGAAAGCATGAAATCGGCGCTGCAAAATAAACAAGCTAAGTTGTAAAGGAGTTTGTGACAAACATGCTTACAATGTGAGGCAAATTAGATGATATCGTTTTTATTTACAATGGATGCTTTCTGAGGTAGAAAAAAGTATATTTTAAGTTTTGTGAGACACCCGTCAAAAATGAACATTCCAACTGCTTTACCAATCAAGTGCTAGGACTTCAGTTTTACTGGTTACAATCTAAAGCTCTTTGCTTAGGTGATATGCTGCGAGTTTTTGATCATCTGATTCTGACCCTTAGGCCCTGATGATGAAAAGTGCTGCGATGCGACAATATATTCATAGGAATCCGCTGTGATGTTGAGAGAGCTGGTGAAATATTCCAAGCTGCCAACATCTATATTAACTGGTGGCATTGCCGAGAGGCGGTTTACTGAACATCCCAATGGCCAACTATAACTATGTGCCCCTAAATGAACAGAACTCACCACTGCAAACTAACCCTACACTACTTAACCCTTAAACCACTAATAGCCCACCACAATAATCCGTCTACTTTCTTACCCCTACACCACAACCCCCAAACCTATTAACCCCTAATCCGCCACAACCGCCAATGCAATAAGCCCCCTAACCTAATAACACCTAATCTGCCAAACACCCCAATGCAATAAGCCCCCTAACCTAATAACACCTAATCTGCCAAACACCCCAATGCAATAAGCCCCCTAACCTAATAACACCTAATCTGCCAAACACCCCAATGCAATAAGACCCCTAACTTAATAACACCTAATCTGCCAAACACCCCAATGCAATAAGCCCCCTTACCTATTAACCCCTAATCTGCCAAACACCCCAATGCAATAAGCCCCCTTACCTATTAACCCCTAATCTGCCACAACCCCCGACACAGTAAGCCCCTAACCCATTAACCCCTACACCGCCACAACCCCCGAACGCTAACTACTCCTACACTACTTCTACCCAACACCTAACCTCCCCCTCACCTCTAAGCCTAACGCCTCCTAAGTTACAAGCTATAACAAACACTAAATTTACACAAACTTAAAAAAAAAACTAACTTTACAGAAAAAAAATACTACCAAAAATAAAAAAAACAGTTATGCCTATAATAAAACTAAGGACCCCTTTAGGATACTAACACTATAAGTTACTATAACAATAGCCCTTAGAATGGCTTTTTGTAGGGCATTGCCCTAAAGCGACTTAGCACTTTTTCATATAAAAACTACAACCCCATTGTACAATAAAAGTAACACCCCCCCCCCCCCCCAAAAAAAAGCCAAACTTAAAAAAAACCTCCCTATCCTAAAAAAAGGGCATTAAGTGACATTGCTCTTTGAATGGCATTTGGTAGGGCAGTGCCCTAAAGAAATTATAGCTCTTTTGTTGCTCAAAAAACAACAACGTGTTCTTAAAAGAAATCTTATCTTAAAAAAAAAAGGTTGCCCTGAAAAAGGCATTTGGTAGGTCATTGCTCTAAAGTGATTTAAGCTCTTTTTGGAATTTATAAAAAAAAAACAATAAAGCCCTATTCTAAAAATAAATCCTGTACTAAAAACAACTTAAAAGGGATCAAAAAGCCCGGAGACGGGGCATAGCCGTGCACGTGGATGGACGCACTGCTGTGAAGCTCCGTGGCCTTTCACAGTCATTTGGCCCATAAACTTACTTATTCTAGGTGCAAAGTGAAGACAGCCTCCCTGAACACCCGGGGAACAAGCTGGTGATAAAACTGTCATGCTGACCGAAACGGTAATCGACTGCTCAGTCCCGGCTGAAAGTTCAGGTCGCCATTTTAAAAAATTGGGCCTGAATTACAAATGGCACACACGCCCAGATAAACAAATGGACTATCCAGTCATCACAGCAGATCCTTCAAATGTGGAGGAGTTACACGACCGCTAAGCACCGGATCAATAGACGTCAGGGTAAGACTTGACCCTAGGCGTTCTAGATCTGCGCCCATTAACCAACCACATGGCTAGTAAAAACAACACTACTCTGCATGTCTAAGTGTGAAAGTGGTCACGCTACCCAACCTAACTACTTTATTCATATATATTCATAAAAGTCTGCATGGGAGATATGTGATAAGCTGGTTTCTATCAGAGGAAAGGTATTACTTTATAATAACACAAACAGCACTTTAAGCCAGATTCTGGGGTGAGCTGTTTGCGCTCAGATTATAAAGGGGTCCCAAATGTAAGCTTATAGATGGATTCTTGAAAGACGTTATACTCAGCTGAACAGACAAAATCTGTTCCGGTACCCTATCAGTGATATTTTCAGTAACAGATGCTCTGGCAGGGTTAAAAACAAGCACTAAATTCAGGGCTCTAAGTAGATAGCTGCCATTTTATTCACCATAATAAAGCTACACCTCCACTTTCTCTGCATATGGCAGCGAGGAAATCTAATAGACAGACCAAAAGAGCGAATTAATTGGAGGTGCCATCAGTAAGCTCCTACTTTTCCTTACAAGTGCAGACCTCCCATTCAGAGTCAATAAGTGATACACAATCTGACAAAATAGCATTTCAAGCTTCCGCACAAATTCCTCAGTCTTCCATAGAACAGCTAACTCAGATTCAAGATACAATAGCTGCCCTACCATCAAAATCAGACATTGCTGACCTAAAGTCCTTTATCAAAACTGAAATATCGTCCATTAAAAAAGATATCGGTGAATTGGGCTCCAGGATAGAATGCCTGGAGGAAGGGCAGGAAAGCATGGAGTCCATAGTCATAGTGATAATACTCAACACCTCAACTGCCAAGACTCAATAATTCAGGATTTGCAATTAAAGGTGGAAGATCTTGATGATAATAGGAATCGTCACAATAACTTGCGTATTAGAGGTACCCCTGAGGACATTACCTATGAAAATATAACCACATACCTACTGCAACTCTTTAAATTTCTGGCTCCATCATTGGAACTAACGGACTCTTCAATAGAAAGAGCGCATAGAGCTCTTCGTCCGAAGCCTAATCCAGACAGTCTAATCATGAAATTTGCCTTTTATCAACATAAGGAAACCATCTGGAAACAGGCAAGAGCACAAAGTCCTGTTATTTTCCAAGGTCAAACCCTCCAAGTATTTCAGGATCTATGTCCCACAACAATTGAAAAGAGACGCTCTCTCAAATTTATTACCACCACCCTACAGGAAAACAAAATACGATACAGATGGGGATTTCCATTTAGTCTCCTAATTCAAAAAGATGGTAAAACCTTCATCTACAAAGATTTGGAGGACCTTGACGCTTTGTCGAAGGGTCTCAACCTGTCATTCCCAAGCCTACAACATCAGACGCAAGATTCTCGTCATAAGAACTCAACCCCCCCGCCAAACTCAACGTGGTGACCAATGGACTCTTGTCTCCAAAAAGAAACTTAAAGACCCTTCAGTTAATTGAGGGGATGTACATCTGGAGCATCTCTTTGCTTGGGACCTTGGACAGTCACGTGAATGCAGGTCGTATGTTTATTGTATATGTTCCGAAATGTTTTCCCTGGCTTGCACTTCCTCCTTAAATTTACCATTAAACAATGTCAGTATTTCTAAATATAGAAAATTGAAAATATAAGTATACATGTATTATATACACTCTTATAGGATGGTTATATCAATACAATTTAGGCATAAGGCAGGATACAAATAGTCTACTCTACTGGGGGGTACACCTCCCCATTATATATAGCCTCATAGGTAGGAATAGGGAAGCTCTTCAATGGGAAAGTAGTCAGAAGACTCTCAACCAAGGGACACACAATGAAGCATTGGCTTGGACACATGTTATGCTACATAATGCCATGTATTTAAAAGTTTCACAATTATACGAAGGCTCTACTATAGTATAGTCTTCACTTGAGATAAGTTATAAGGGATTTTGGGTCCTAAAAGTTATTTAGGCTCTATGGTTTTCCCTCTATATTTAGTTGTTGTTATTTAATTATTTGTATATATAGATCTGGTGGGATTTGGAGGATATGAAACTAAACCAAATAGGTTAAAAATAGGTAAACTACGTTGGATTGTAGAAACTGTGTGGGCAGTTGATGTTCTTCTGTCCGTGTTATGTTATCAAACTTTGCAAATCTGTAAGAACGGAAATGTTTGACTTGTTAGATTAACTTGATTAGTGCACCCTTTCTTGTATAATAAGGGCCAAAGAATGTGAAACACATCCTCACATATGTTACTTTTGTTGAATCCAACATTATTGTTGTTTTTTTATATGCTATATATTTGTATCTTTCTCTCTCTTCTTGCTGATCTGTCTGTCCAGAAACGCCACAAAATAAGTAGCTGCGCAGTCGTTTCTGCACGTGCCTCACTTTTTTCAACAATACCCATAACATTCATTTACTTGCCCCTTTATGGCTAACTCGCGATACACCCACAAACCCTTAGACTCTAAGAATTCAGACAATTAATGCTAAGGGGCTAAACATCCCGGCTAAAAGATCCCAGGCGTTGCATGATTTTCAGAGGCATAAAGCAGACATAGTCTTTGTACAAGAAACTCATTTCATCAAAGGCAGGGAGCCAAAAATGTTTTCATTCAAATTCGGCACATGCTACTATGCTTCCCATACAAAATCCAAAAAGCAAGGGGTTGGGATTTTAATTAAGAAACATATCCCATTTTCAGTAATTAAATCGGTCAAGGATAAAGAGGGTAGATTTCTCATAATAGTAGGCCTACTTTATGGTCGCCCAGTTACACTAGTCTCTATATACTCTCCTAATTCCAAACAGTCTAAATTCATTAAAGGGCCACTGTAAGTAAATATTTTCTATGCCTGTTAGTAACTAACTACCCCAAATACGCTTTTTATCAATAGCATTTCATTAACATATCTCTACCGTATATCAGAAATCTTGTCTGCAAATGTAATTGTTTTCCAAACCCACTCTGTGGGTATCCTTTGCTCTGTACCAATCCGTTTACAATACCTAGGTTTCAAAATGGCGCTTTAAACACAAAGTTATTGGTTTAAGTATTTTGAACACACAGTGCTGAAAATAGTGGGCAGGATAACGTGACATCATCGGCGAATAAAAGATATAACTTTTAGAACGTTATGAAACTTCGTTTTGGAGAAAATATAGGTCAGTAGGTTTTAATTAATGTTTATTAACTTTAATATGTTAGTTGTTTAGCTTAAAAATTATAACAGAAAGTAATCCTTTAAAACTGTAACTAACCTACTTTTAGAACATCAAAAAGGAGTTCTGATACTCTGCGGAGACCTGAACATGCCTCTGAACCCACAACTTGATTGTTTGTCCTCACATTCTTCAGTACCTCACAGATTCACCGCACCAATGCTTACCTTAGAAATATGGTTGTTCATGACCTTTGGAGGGTCTCAAACCCGGAGAAAAGAGATTATACTTTCTATTCATACCCCCACAAACTCTATACAAGAATAGATTACATCTTTACCGATGTTACAGGACTAGCACTGTTTCACTCTACACAAATCTCCCCCCTTACCTGGTCTGATCATGCTTCTTTCTTGGATACATTAACTTGGCCTACCAAACCGATTTTAGACTATATATGGAGATTAGATGACTTTCTATTGTCAGACCCTTTAGTAGCACAACACATTTCAAAATCCATTACAGAATATTTTACCTTTAATACCACACAGGACCTAACCCAAGCTAATATATGGGAAGCCCATAAATGCGTGTTACGAGGGGAATTCATAGGCATAAAAGCCTCCTTATTGAAAAAAAAAACGTACTTATCTAGCATCCCTTTTAGCTAACATAGAATCATTAGAACAGAAACATAAGAAATCCCCAGAGGATCACCTCTTGCTAATCGCCCTGCAACAGGAAAGGGATAAACTAGCATCCTATTATAATAAAGAACACAAAAGACAAACTTTGAAATTGCAACAATCACATTATGAGGGACGGAATAAATCGGGAAGTGCTCTTGCACGCTATCTAAAACAAAAAACACATAAATCATATATTTTACGCATTAAAGATGACCAAAAGAACGAACATTTCTTTTCCAAATCCATAGCTAATACATTTAGGCATTACTATCAAAAATTGTATAATCTAAATAACCCGGCCAGTATATCTCCATTAGCACATGACACTAAATCTAGAGCAATAGCTACATTTCTAGCAGACCTTCACCTCCCTCAAATATCCTCTCACTAAAAATCTCAATTAGAAGAACCAATATCACTAGAGGAAATCAAAGCGGTTATCAAAGACCTTCCAAATGGCAAGACACCTGGTCCTGATGGATTTAGTAACAGATATTACAAACAATTTCAGGAGGAACTTTTACCCCACCTTACTCATTTTTTTAATTACATAGATGAATCTAAGTCATTATCCTCTAGTTCACTGGAGGCTCACATCATTTTACTACCAAAACCTAATAAACCTTTGGATCACCCATCACATTACAGACCAATCTCTCTTCTAAACTCTGATATAAAAATATTTGCGAAAGTGCTGGCCAACCGTATGAACTGTCTGTTGCCAGATATAATTCACCAGGACCAGGTAGGATTCATACCAAAGAGAGTGGCTAAAGACAACACGGTCAGGGCCTTAAATCTTATCCACTTTCTACAAGACAGAGGGATCCTTCTGTCTATAGATGCAGAGAAGGCCTTTGACCGTGTTGACTGGTTATTCTTAAGAGCTACATTGGAGCACATGGGCTTTGGCCCCAATCTTTTCCCTTTACTCTCAACCCAACGCCAAGCTACTAATAAATGGAACCCTGCCTGCCCCTTTTAATATAACCAATGGAACTCGCCAGGGCTGCCCCCTTTCTCCCCTTCTATTTGCGTGCTTTATTGAAACCATCGCGACTAAGATACGCCAAAACCCCAATATAAAGGGGAAACAAGTAGGTTCACATTCATATGTCCTCTCCCTTTTCGCGGATGATATTTTATTTTCACTCACCGACCCAGAACACTCTGTTCCCCCATTATTACAAGAATTTCACCTATTTCACACAATTTCCAATTTTAAGATCAATTCTACAAAATCTGAGGTGCTAAACATTAATCTAGATAATTCTACTCTTCTTAGAGTTAAACAAATGACCCCTTTTACATGCAAAAACACACTACACTACTTAGCAATAGACCTAGCAAATACACTCGAAGAAACCTTTACCAAGAACTATGAATCTATCAAAAAAACTATTGTTAGAGATCTCTCCTCATGGTTATCAAAAAGATTATCATGGTCAGTTAAAATAAACACCCTCAAAATGAACATATTTCCAAGATTGTTATATATACTCCAATCGCTGCCAATCCCACTGCCACCATCTTACCTTTTAAGTATTCAAAAAGCGTTTAGTGACTTTGTCTGGGCTAGAAAACCACCTAGAATTAACCATATCATTATGGTTTATCAGGTGGAATGGGTATCCCTAACATTACATTATACAGACAAGCCATCTTTTTACAAAGAATAGTAGATTGGCATATTCATTATAATCACAAAAGATGGGTACAATTGGAGCATTACATCTCAGGAGTCCCACACTTGGGCAGACTATGTTGGAGTTTAGAAAAACCACACCACAAGATGACACACAGCACCCCATTGATCTTGGAAACTTATGCTACATGGGAACAAATCCTTTCCAAAACTACATATATTTCTTCTAAACCGTCCTCTCTCACCTCACTCATAGACAATGGTCAATTCACAATAATTTTTTCATTCACATGATAACGTCAGACGACAAGATCCTCTCACAGAAAGACTTGCTGGACAAAGGGTATACCTATTTTCAAAATTGGTTTAACTACCCCACAGGGTACACCGGGTTCATCTCATCGCACGAGCAGAGCAGAAACATGGTCAGACCACTAACAAATTTCGAATCCCTATGCACCCGCTTTCCCATACTATATCGTTGATATATAAAATACTTACAACAAATCCCCCCGGCTATGTCCTTCCATATCTTGAGAGATGGGAAGATGATTTGGGAATAATAATTTTACCTCAAACAGGCACAACAATTTTTCAAAATATTACAAAAATGTCAGTTTCTCTCTCAATGGTTGAAATAAATGTAAAAATCCTGCACCGTTGGTACTTCACCCCCAAGAAAAATCATCGCTTATTCCATCACAGGTCAGACCGATGTTGGAGATGTGGTCATGGAGGTAGCAACATGGCCCATATGTGGTGGTGGTGGTGCAACACAATACAACATTTTTGGAGACTAGTCATAACTGAAATTGAGTTGATATTGGAGACTCAGTTTCCTTTGGACCCATTGGTGTGGTTGTTGTGCAGTCCCCCCAAAATTAAGCACAAACCATATAAAAAACTATTTTATGTGATGACGAATAGCATTAAGTTCCTAATAGCGAAAAACTGGAAGTGCAAGACAGCCCCAACATTATCGATGTGGTCTGGTAGAGTGTCAGAATTCTTAGAATTAGAGGAATACTACTATTTGAAAAATGATAAAATGAACATGTACGCGGAAATGCTCGCTACTTGGGAATACTATCTCAAACATAACACTCATAACCAAGACATCCTATCACGCTAGATTTTAAAAGTTCTCCACACTATATCAAACACGGGTATCTGTAACTATTAATTTTGTATATACGTGACCAATGAAAGTTTTGAGTGGGTTTTCGTGTCGGCGACGATAGTCAGCTCAACAACTAAGATATATACTTTGTTCTGGTGAGATTGATCAGCACTCCTTTCTCTTTCCTTCATTTCCTTCTCTGTTTCTATGCTCTTCTTTTCTTTTCACTCCTTCACACTTCTCTTATAACGTTTAGATTACACTTATGGTATGTAAATTAAAGGAAGGTATTTCAACTCTCTTCTAAACTATTTCTTGGTAAAATGTAACTGACAATGTTATCTTGACTGAACGGAGCTGAGTCTCCCAGATTGTAGTTTACCTTTTCATTTAATAAAGTCAGTTTAAAAAAAAAAAAAAAAAAAAATCCCAAAAATATTTGAACACTAAACCCAAAGTTTGTACTCACAAACATGACTCCACTCCAACCTTATCGCCAACTGCGGTGCTCCTCTTCATGGTGGGGACCAACTTCATCCTTGGGGCAAGGGTCCATCTTCATGGAGGTCCTTATATCTTCATCCATCTTCTGCCACACGGTGCGTTGTCTTCTGATCTTCCACCCCCAAGGTCCACTTCATGCGGTCACCCGCCACACACTGAATTTTGAATAGGAGGTACCCCCGTATATAGGTGTACCCTTGCATTCCTATTAGATGATTTTCAAATCTAGATTCAAATCAGCCAATACAATGAAAGCTTTTAAATTATATATTTATGTTTAAAATAATAAAATGAACAATCAAAAATAACTACATTTTTAATTAGATACAATACTTAAATTAAAATGCATTATACATGAAAATGCATATCAATTTGACATTGTATATCAAGTGTTTTTCTGGTGTGTAAGTGCATTGGTCCAATCAGATTTTGTTCTATGTTTGTTTTGTATATCTGATCTTTATCGGTCATGCTGACTGTTTTAATTTTGACCTTGATAAGGCCACTAAAATATTTTAGTTCATTTTAACAATAAGTACAAAATATCAGAGTTGCCCAAAATTGTTCCTTGAGAGCTTGTTTAGCTATTGATTATGGACAGGGCCTACAACTTTACTTGTCGACATCTACACTTCTCTACAATATTGGAGAGAAGTAGTGTTGTCTATTTCTCCTGTTAAGTGTAGTCAGTCCACGGGTCATCATTACTTCTGGGATATTAACTCCTCCCCAACAGGACGTGCAAGAGGATCACCCAAGCAGAGCTGCAATATAGCTCCTCCCCTCTACGTCACACCCAGTCATTCTCTTGCACCCAACTAATAGATAGGATGTGTGAGAGGACTGTGGTGATTATACTTAGTTTTTATATCTTCAATCAAAAGTTTGTTATTTTAAAACAGCACCGGAGTGTGTTGTTCCTTCTCAGGTAGAATTTGAAGAAGAATCTACCTGAGTTTTTGGATGATTTTAGCCGGCGTAGCTAAAATTCATTTTGCTGTTCTCGGCCATTCTGAGGAGTGAGGTAAACTTCAGATCAGGGGACAGCGGGCAGGTTCACCTGCAAAGAGGTATGTTGCAGTGTATTATTTTCTGAGGAATGGAATTGACTGAGAAAATACTGCCAATACCAATATAATGTAAGTTCAGCCTTAAATGCAGTAGTAGCAACTGGTATCAGGCTGTTTATGTATATATGTGTACACTTCAGTATTCTGGGGAATGGCACTTCTCTGGGTAATACTATATGCATATAATCTTTAGCCTTACTTGCAGTGGGAACGTCTAGCAACAGGCTGTTTAATGACATTTCATGATATTTGATTTTAAACGTTTTTGCTGGCATGCTAAATTGTTTAAATATCTGAGGTACTGGGTGAAAAATTGTTTTTGGGCACTGTTTTTCCACTTGGCTGTCGTTTCTTTTAATTTCAGACAGTTTACTGAACTTCCCTCACTGCTGTGGGTGAGGGGGAGGGGCCTATTTTGGCGCTTTTGCTACGCATCAAAAATTCAGTCAAAAGTCTTTTTCTCTTCCTGCATGATCCGGATCGTCTCTACAGAGCTCAAGGGTCTTCAAAAATTATTTTGAGGGAGGTAATCACTCACAGCAGACCTGTGAGATTGTGCTTTGACTGTGATAAAAAACGTTTATTATTTGTACATTTTTTTTCTGCTATTAAGGGTTAGTTATCCATTACTAATGGGGGCAATCCTTTGCTAAATTTATGCCTTTACTGGGAAAAATCTGATTGTTTTAATTTTTCCGGTTCCTTATTATTAAACTGTCATAGTTTTTTTCTGTGCTTCTTAAAGACACAGTGTGTTTTTCATATTACTTGTAAATTGAGTTGAAAAGTATTTCCAAGCTTGCTAGTTTAATTGCTAGTTTGTTAAACATGTCTGACTCAGAGGAATATCTCTGTGCTATATGTGCAAAAGCCAAGGTGGAGCCCAATAGAAATTTATGTACTAATTGCATTGATGCTACTTTAAATAAAAGTCAATCTGTACAAATTGAACATCATTCACCAAACTACGAGGGGGAAGTTATGCCGACTAACTTGCCTCACGTGTCAGTACCTGCATCTCCCGCTCGGGAGGTGCGTGATATTGTAACGCCGAGTACTTCAGGGCGGCCATTACAAATCACACTACAGGACATGGCTAATGTTATGACTGAAGTTTTGTCTAAATTACCAGAACTTAGAGGTAAGCGAGATCACTCTGGGGTGAGAACAGAGTGCGCTGATAATATTAGGGCCATGTCAGATACTGCGTCACAATTTGCAGAACATGAGGACGGAGAGCTTCATTCTGCGGGTGATGGATCTAATCCAAATAAACTGGATTCAGACATTTCAAATTTTAAGTTTAAGCTGGAAAACCTCCGTGTATTACTAGGGGAGGTCTTAGCGGCTCTGAATGATTGTAACACAGTTGCAATACCAGAGAAAATGTGTAGGTTGGATAAATATTTTGCGGTACCGTCGAGTACTGACGTTTTTCCAATACCTAAGAGACTTACTGAAATTGTTACTAAGGAGTGGGATAGACCCGGTGTGCCTTTCTCACCCCCTCCTATATTCAGAAAGATGTTTCCAATAGACGCCACCACACGGGACTTATGGCAAACGGTCCCTAAGGTGGAGGGAGCAGTTTCTACTTTAGCTAAGCGTACCACTATCCCGGTGGAGGATAGCTGCGCCTTTTCAGATCCAATGGATAAAAAATTAGAGGGTTACCTTAAGAAAATGTTTGTTCAACAAGGTTTTATATTGGAACCCCTTGCATGCATTGCGCCTGTCACGGCTGCAGCAGCATTTTGGTTTGAGTCTCTGGAAGAGACCCTTGAATCAGCTCCATTAGATGAGATTGCACACAAGCTTAAAACCCTTAAGCTAGCTAATTCATTTATTTCTGATGCCGTAGTACACTTAACTAAACTTACGGCTAAGAATTCCGGATTCGCCATTCAGGCACGCAGAGCGCTGTGGCTAAAATCCTGGTCAGCTGATGTTACTTCTAAATCTAAATTACTTAACATACCTTTCAAAGGGCAGACCTTATTCGGGCCCGGTTTGAAGGAAATTATCGCTGACATTACAGGAGGTAAAGGCCATGCCCTGCCTCAAGACAGAGCCAAACCTAGGGCTAGACAGTCTAATTTTCGTGCCTTTCGTAACTTCAAGGCAGGAGCAGCATCAACTTCCTCTGCACCAAAACAGGAAGGAGCTGTTGCTCGATACAGACAAGGCTGGAAACCTAACCAATCCTGGAACAAGGGCAAGCAGGCCAGAAAACCTGCTGCTGCTCCTAAGACAGCATGAAGTGAGGGCCCCCGATCCGGGAACGGATCTTGTGGGGGGCAGACTCTCTCTCTTCGCCCAGGCTTGGGCAAGAGATGTCCAGGATCCCTGGGCGTTAGAGATCATATCTCAGGGATATCTTCTGGACTTCAAAGCCTCTCCCCCAAAAGGGAGATTTCATCTTTCAAGGTTGTCAACAAACCAGATAAAGAAAGAGGCGTTTCTACGCTGTGTACAAGATCTTTTACTAATGGGAGTGATCCATCCGGTTCCACGGTCGGAACATGGACAAGGTTTTTACTCAAATCTGTTTGTGGTTCCCAAGAAAGAAGGAACCTTCAGACCAATCTTGGATTTAAAGATCCTAAACAAATTCCTAAGAGTTCCATCGTTCAAAATGGAAACTATTCGGACAATCTTACCCATGATCCAAAAGGGTCAGTACATGACCACAGTGGATTTAAAGGATGCCTACCTTCATATACCGATTCACAAAGATCATTACCGGTATCTAAGGTTTGCCTTCCTAGACAGGCATTACCAGTTTGTAGCTCTTCCATTCGGGTTGGCTACGGCTCCAAGAATCTTCACAAAGGTTCTGGGCTCTCTTCTGGCGGTGCTAAGGCAGCGAGGAATTTCGGTGGCTCCGTACCTAGACGACATTCTGATACAAGCGTCAAGCTTTCAAACTGCCAGGTCTCATACAGAGTTAGTACTGGCATTTCTAAAGTCAGTGGAATGGGGATTACTCAGATTTGTCCCCTACTCTGAATCTGGATCAAGAGACCAGAAATTCTCTTCTATGGTGGCTTTCTCGGCCACATCTGTCCAGGGGGATGCCATTCAGCAGACCAGATTGGACAATTGTAACAACAGACGCCAGCCTACTAGGTTGGGGCGCTGTCTGGAATTCCCTGAAGGCTCAGGGATCATGGACTCAGGAGGAGAGTCTCCTTCCAATAAACATTCTGGAATTGAGAGCAGTTCTCAATGCCCTTCTGGCTTGGCCTCAGTTAACAACTCGGGGGTTCATCAGGTTTCAGTCGGACAACATCACGACTGTAGCTTACATCAACCATCAAGGAGGGACAAGAAGCTCCCTAGCGATGATGGAAGTATCAAAGATAATTCGCTGGGCAGAGTCTCACTCTTGCCACCTGTCAGCGATCCACATTCCTGGAGTGGAAAACTGGGAGGCGGATTTCCTAAGTCGTCAGACTTTTCATCCGGGGGAGTGGGAACTTCATCCGGAGATCTTTGCCCAAATACTTCGACTTTGGGGCAAACCAGAGATAGATCTCATGGCGTCTCACCAGAACGCCAAGCTTCCTTGTTACGGATCCAGGTCCAGGGACCCGGGAGCAGTCCTGGTAGATGCTTTGACAGCACCTTGGACCTTCGGGATGGCCTATGTGTTTCCACCCTTCCCGATGCTTCCTCGATTGATTGCCAGGATCAAACAGGAGAGAGCATCGGTGATTCTCATAGCGCCTGCGTGGCCACGCAGGACCTGGTATGCAGATCTAGTGGACATGTCATCCTGTCCACCTTGGTCTCTGCCTCTGAGACAGGACCTTCTAATTCAGGGTCCTTTCAAACATCAAAATCTAATTTCTCTGAAGCTGACTGCTTGGAAATTGAACGCTTGATTTTATCAAAGCGTGGTTTTTCGGAGTCAGTTATTGATACCTTAATACAGGCTAGGAAGCCTGTTACCAGAAAGATTTACCATAAAATATGGTGTAAATACTTACATTGGTGAGAATCCAACAGTTACTCATGGAGTAAGGTTAGGATTCCTAGGATATTGTCTTTTCTACAAGAAGGTTTAGAAAAGGGTTTATCTGCTAGTTCCTTAAAGGGACAGATCTCAGCTCTGTCCATTCTTTTACACAAGCGTCTGTCAGAAGTTCCAGACGTTCAGGCTTTTTGCCAGGCTTTGGCCAGGATTAAGCCTGTGTTTAAAACTGTTGCTCCACCATGGAGCTTAAATTTAGTTCTTAACGTTTTACAGTGTGTTCCGTTTGAACCCCTTCATTCCATTGATATCAAGCTGTTATCTTGGAAAGTTCTGTTTTTAATGGCTATTTCCTCGGCTCGTAGAGTCTCTGAGTTATCAGCCTTACATTGTGATTCTCTGTATCTGATTTTTCATTCAGATAAGGTGGTTCTGTGTACTAAACCTGGGTTCTTACCTAAGGTTGTCACTAACAAGAATATCAATCAAGAGATTGTTGTGCCATCATTGTGTCCGAATCCTTCTTCAAAGAAGGAACGACTTCTGCACAATCTAGATGTAGTCCGTGCCCTGAAATTTTATTTACAGGCAACTAAAGATTTTCGCCAAACTTCTTCCCTGTTTGTCGTTTATTCTGGACAGAGGAGAGGTCAAAAAGCTTCTGCTACCTCTCTCTCTTTTTGGCTTCGTAGCATAATACGTTTAACCTATGAGACTGCTGGACAGCAGCCTCCTGAAAGAATTACAGCTCATTCCACTAGAGCTGTGGCTTCCACTTGGGCCTTTAAGAACGAGGCCTCTGTTGAACAGATTTGCAAGGCTGCAACTTGGTCTTCTCTTCATACTTTTTCCAAATTTTACAAATTTGACACTTTTGCTTCTTCGGAGGCTGTTTTTGGGAGAAAGGTTCTTCAGGCAGTGGTCCCTTCCGTATAAAGATCCTGCCTGTCCCTCCCGTCATCCATGTACTTTAGCTTTGGTATTGGTATCCCAGAAGTAATGATGACCCGTGGACTGACTACACTTAACAGGAGAAAACATAATTTATGCTTACCTGATAAATTCCTTTCTCCTGTAGTGTAGTCAGTCCACGGCCCGCCCTGTTTTTTATGGCAGGTCTAAATTTTTAAATTATACTCCAGTCACCACTGCACCCTATAGTTTCTCCTTTCTCGTTTGGTTCTTGGTCGAATGACTGGGTGTGACGTAGAGGGGAGGAGCTATATAGCAGCTCTGCTTGGGTGATCCTCTTGCACTTCCTGTTGGGGAGGAGTTAATATCCCAGAAGTAATGATGACCCGTGGACTGACTACACTACAGGAGAAAGGAATTTATCAGGTAAGCATAAATTATGTTTTTAGTACATTAAACATTTCAATAAACTATAATAGATTTTAAATACCCTCTTTTAGATGCAACAAGACAAATTATTTTTTAGAAAAGGTTTAAAAAGTGGTTTATGTCATTAGGGACATTGGTGGTGTTTCAAAAAGTTATTAAAATGTGATGTTCTCTTTTTATCCCCAGTAATGACAAAACAGATGAAGATGTAGAATATACAGAAGGTAATTTTTAAAATTTCATTTTGTTTAAAAACTGCTCTGTTTGTGATTTTTGACTGCAATGCTTATATTGTGTCTTATGTTAATTGCATCCGAGCTTTGCAGCACTAATGTGGGCCATATAAAAATCATGTTGGTCCGAATGTGGCTTTTTTTTACATTGTACTGTGTAAGTCTACCAAAGTTTAAATTAATTTACATTCATTCTGTAGGGAATAAACAAGCATTATGCAGTCTTGTAGCATTATTATTATATAAGCATATATTGTGGCTTTCACTTTCACACGTGAGTGTTTGACTTATGGATATAATAAAGGTTTCATCACATTTAAATGTGTAACTTAAGAGTTAGTTTGTATCACAAGTTATGTGAATTCAGTGATGCCATGGTGCACTGAAAGCGTATTACTGCCCCGCAAATTACTAATTTTGTCAAGATTGTGAAATCCCCTTAGCTCTCATTTTAAGCTTATTTTCTCTTGTAAGATGTATCGAGTCCACGGATTCATCCATACTTGTGGGATATTCTCCTTCCAAACAGGAAGTGGCAAAGAGAGCACCCACAGCAGAGCTGTCTATATAGCTCCTCCCTTAGCTCCGCCCCCCCAGTCATTCTCTTTGCCTGCTTAACTGCTAGGAAGGGTAAAGTGAGTGTGGTGACCAAAATTTTAGTTTTTATTTTCTCAAGCAAAAGTTTGTTATTTTAAATGGTACCGGTGTACACTATTTACTCTCTGGCAGAAAAGGGATGAAGATTTCTGCAAGGAGGATGATGATCTTAGCACTTTTTAACTAAGGTCCACTGCTGTTCTCACAAGGGCTGAAGAGTACAGGAAAACTTCAGTTGGGGGAATGGTTTGCAGGCTAAACTGCACTGAGGTATGTTCAGTCTATTTTTTTCTAGACAAAAAGGAATCCCAGCTTGCATAAAGCGCTCATTAGTTACTGGTGACACTGATAGGAAAAAACGTTTTTGGTTTTATTGCAAATATAAAGTTTTTTGAGGGACTTTAAGGGGTCATTGTGGCTTGTTTAAGGGTTATTAACCCACATGGCTAGTTTAAGAAACACTCTGTTGTGTTTCTTTTAGGCCCCATGACATCGAGTGAGGTGGGAGGGGCCTATTTTCGCGCCTCAGTTGCGCAGTTTCTTTTCCTCAGAAACATCCAGCTACTTCTCCAGAGGTTCCTACTGTGTTTGAGGGCTGTAAAGAATTTTTTTCCCCACAAATTGTTCCTAAAGGGCAGGTAGGCGGCACAGCAGAGCTGTGGCAAGGTGCTGAACTTTTTTTTACCGGTTTTGACGTTTAGTCAATCCGGTTTTTACATTAAGGGGTTAATTGTTTATTTGCATAGTTGTGCAAAGTTACTAAGGCTTTATGATGCTACTGTAAAAATTTTGTTGAGTTTACTGCTTTTTTACACTGTTTTGCAGAGTTTGTGCAGCTTTTTTTCTCTAAAAGGCACAGTACCGTTTTTTTCTAAGTATTATTTACTTTGATTAAAGTGTTTTCCAAGCTTGCTTGTTACATTACTAGCCTGTTTAACATGTCTGACACCAAGGAAAATCCTTGTTCAATGTGTTTAGAAGCCATTGTGGAACCCCCTCTTAGAATTTGTCCCACTTGCACTGATATGTCTATAAATTATAAAGAGCATATTTTAGCACTTAAAAATATTGCAATAGATGATTCTCAGACAGAAGGAAATGAGGGTTTAACATCTAGCTCTCCCCAAGTGTCACAACCAGTAACGTCCGCACAAGTGACGCCAATTACCTCTAGTGCGTCAAATTAATTTACTTTACAAGACATGGCCATAGTTATGAATAAAACCCTCAGAGGTTTTCTCTAAACTGCCTGGTTTACAAGGAAAGCGTGACAGCTCTCGGTTAAGAACAAATGCTGAGCCGTCTGACGCTTTAGTAGCCGTATCCGATATACCCTCACAATGTTCTCAAGTAGGGGTAAGGGATTTGTTATCTGAGGGAGAAATTTCTGATTCAGGAAAGACGCTCCCTCAGACAGATTCTGATATGACGGCCTTTAAATTTAAGCTTGAACACCTCCGCTTATTGCTCAGGGAGGTATTAGCGACTCTAGATGATTGTGACCCTATAGTGGTCCCAGAGAAATTGTGTAAAATGGACAAATACTAAGAGGTTTACATTGATGTTTTTCCAGTCCCTAAGAGGATTGTGAATATTGTTACTAAGGAGTGGGATAGACCAGGTATTCCGTTCGCTCCCCCTCCTGTTTTTAAGAAAATGTTTCCCATATCTGACACCATGCGGGACTTTTGGCAGACAGTTCCTAAGGTGGAGGGAGCTATTTCTACTCTGGCTAAGCGTACAACTATAAAATGAGGACCAAACTAAATATTTTTCGTTCCTTTCGGAACTTCAAGGGTGGTCCCACTTCAGCTTCCCCTGCTGCAAAGCAAGAGGGGAATTTTACCCAATCCAAGTCAGTCTGGAGACCTAACCAGGCTTGGAACAAAGGTAAACAGGCCGAGAAGCCTGCTGCTGCCTCCAAGACAGCATGAAGGGGTAATCCGGGACCGGATCTAGTAGGGGGCAGACTCTCTCTCTTCGCTCAGGCTTGGGCAAGAGATGTTCACGATTCCTGGGCTTTGGAAATTGTGTCCCAGGGATATCTTCTGGACTTCAAAGACTCCCCCCCAAGGGGGAGATTTCACGTTTCTCAATTGTCCTACATACCATGGGAGTGATCCGCCCAGTTCCAAAAGCGGAACAAGGGCTAGGTTTTTACTCAAACCTGTTTGTGGTTCCCAAAAAAGAGGGAACTTTCAGACCAACCTTGGATCTCAAAATTCTAAACAAGTTCCTCAGAGTACCATCATTCAAGATGGAGACTATTTGGACTATTCTACCTCTGATCCAGGAGCGTCAATATATGACTACCGATGTCATCGGTTCCACCGTGGACTCTGCCAATGAGGCAGGACCTTCTAATCCAAGGTCCATTCATGCATCCAAATCTAATTTCTCTGCATCTGACTGCTTGGAGATTCAACTCCTGATTCTATCAAACCGTGGTTTCTCTGAGTCGGTCATTGATACCCTGATTCAAGCTAGAAAGCCTGTCACCAGGAAGATCTATCATAAGATTTGGAGCAAATATTTTTATTGGTGTGAATCCAAGGGTTACTCATTGAGTATGATTAGGATTCCTAGAATATTGTCCTTTCTCCAAGAAGGATTGGAGAAGGGATTATCAGCTAGTTCCTTAAAAGGACAAATATCTGCTTTGTCTATTCTTTTACACAAACGTCTGGCAGATGTCCCAGACGTTCAAGCGTTTAGTCAGGCCTTGGTCAGGATCAAGCCTGTATTTAAACCTGTTGCTCCGCCATGGAGCCTAAACTTAGTTCTTAAAGTTCTTCAAGGGGTTCCGTTTGAACCTATGCATTCCATAGATATTAAGCCTCTATCTTGGAAAGTTTTGTTTTTAGTAGCTATCTCTTCGGCTCGAAGAGTTTCTGAGTTATCTGCTTTACAGTGTGACTCACCTTACCTTGTTTTCCATGCAGATAAGGTGGATTTGCGTACCAAACCTGGGTTTCTTCCTAAGGTTGTTTCTAATAGGAATATCAATCAGGAGATTGTTGTTCATTCTCTGTGTCCTAATCCTTCATCAAAGAAGGAACGTCTGTTGCACAATCTTGATGTGGTTCGTGCTTTAAAGTTCTACTTACAAGCAACTAAAGATTTCCGTCAAACATCTTCATTGTTTGTTGTTTAATCTGGTAAACGGAGAGGTCAAAAGGCTACGGCTACCTCTCTTTCCTTTTTGCTGAAAAGCATCATCTGTTTGTCTTATGAGACTGCTGGCCAGCAGCCTCCTGAAAGAATTACTGCTCATTCTACTAGAGCAGTGGCTTCCACTTGGGCTTTTTAAAATGAGGCTTCTGTTGAACAGATTTGTATGGCGGCGACTTGGTCTTCGCTTCATACTTTTTCTAAATTTTACAAATTCGATACTTTTGCTTCTTCGGAGGCTATTTTTGAGAGAGAGGTTCTACAGGCAGTGGTGCCTTCCGTTTAGGGTACCTGTCTTGTCCCTCCCTTGTCCCTCCCTTGTCCCTCCCTTCATCTGTGTCCTAAAGCTTTGGTATTGGTATCCCACAAGTATGGATGAATCCGTGGACTCGATACATCTTACAAGAGAAAACAGAATTTATGCTTACCTGATAAATTTCTTTCTTTTGTGATGTATCGAGTCCACGGCCCGCCCTGTCTGTTTAAGACAGGTAGTATATTTTTATTTTAAAAACTTCAGTCACCTCTGCACCCTATAGTTTCTCATTTTTCTTCCTAGCCTTCGGTCGAATGACTGGGGGGGGCGAAGCTAAGGGAGGAGCTATATAGACAGCTTTGCTGTGGGTGCTCTCTTTGCCACTTCCTGTTAGGAAGGAGAATATCCCACAAGTATGGATGAATCCGTGGACTCGATACATCACAAGAGAGAGAAATTTATCAGGTAAGCATAAATTCTGTTTTTGTATTATTTTTTTTTCTGGCAGAAGCAAACGGTGGAAGTCCAAATTTATCAGACGTTCTTAAGCTTTCTAAGGCAGGTGAACTGCAGTGGCGGTTAAGTCTTAATGAGTCTGAAAATGAAGTGGAACGAAGTGAATTTTACTATGAACAGGTATTTGAAGATACAAAATGTGTGTATGTGTGTATATATATATATATATATATATATATATATATATATATATATATATATATATATATATATATATATATATATATATATATATATATATATATATATATATATATATATATGTGTGTGTGTGTATATATACAGAAACAGAATACACTTCTAAACAATGCCATAAACTGATCTTAAACAAACTGAACAAAATATGAAAGCAAATAGTGAAAAAACATTGACATTCAATAAAATGCTGTGAAAGTTATGAAGAATTCATTCAACTTTATACAAAAAATATTTTGTTTTTAAAGTATTGTGATTTAGATGGGACAGATATTTTGAATACAGTGTCCCTTTAACATATATTACATATTTATGCAGTTTTATGTACTGAATACAACTTTCTATTTCATGCTTCTATACCTGACCTTTCATTAGTACTAAATGTTTTTGAGTAAATTTACAATCATTTTGGCTAACCTTTTAGGAAAAGCTAACCTATCATCACTCTTCTATCTCACATGGCTTCCTGTTCACTCTTTTGCCCTCATATCATTAGACCAGATTGAACTTCTGCCTTTAAACTGACTTATTTATATCTGCCCTTTATATTCCTCTTTTTAGTGCATCATTACAATGTTTTAGTCTCTCACCAAATTGCAACCCAGCCATTTGTTTTTTTATTTATTATTATTTATTGTGAATTACAGGCTCCCAGTGCATCACTGTGCTCTGCAATACTTTACTTGCACTCTAAAAGCTATGAGTGTGGGTACCAGTTGATAGAGCGCTGCTGCATGCTATCAATGGGTCTGACTAACCCAGAGATGGACAGCAGGCTGCTTCTGGACATCATGAAAAATTTATTGTTTACTGCCAAGATGATGTTCGTCAAAGCAGGAAGAAGCCAGGATCTTGCACTGTGTGACAGGTACGGTAAACTGGTCAAAAGATTGTAGCCACTATTACCAAATTTGTTTTGCTTTATAATTATATAATGGGAACATTTTCAACCCCTGATTTTATTGGTTTGTTGTCACAAACCAGCCAGAAACTCCAAATATTTTATTTTAATTTCTGTTACGCCTTATCTTTAAGATCTGTTTATCAAAGCTCAGCAAATAATACATAATATACACATGTAAAATCTATAGAGCAGACATGGAACATAAAATTACACAAAAAAAGTTGTTTTAATTTGTTGAGAACAGAGAGTCTGAGGCACATTATAACATGCAGAGCTATTTAGTGAAATATTGTTAAGCTAAGAGGCAAAGTAAGAATACAGATATTTGGTTGTCCATTACACTTAATTAAATGATACTGTAGAGACGAACATTGAATGAGGCTCATGTTGCTAGTTTTCTCAAATATTTCTTAAAAGTTTAAGCTTATTTATAGTTCATAGGATAGCCTTATGATTATCCCAGGCATTCTTTAAGTCTCCCACAGTGTTTGTCCTTATCACCTCTAATGAATCAACTACCATTTCTGTGAAGAAGTACATTAGCAAGTTACACCTGAACCTACTGCCAGGGCCGGACTGGGACCAAAAATAGGCCCGGGCATTTTAAGGCAAAGCAGCCCACTCCTCAACCATTTTTTATTTATACCCCCACATACACACACACACTCATATGCGTGCACAGCACACATATAAACATGCATATACATGCACATTACACATATACACATGCATATGCATGCACAACACACATACATACTCTTATAAGCACGTACACCACACATACATACACTCATAAGCACGCACACCACACCACACATACATACACTCATAAGCACACACACTACACATACACACGCTCATATGTACGCACACCACACATACACACGCTCATAAGCACTCACACTATACACTCATATGCATGCACACAACACACATGCGCACACACCACACACTCATAAGCACGCATACCACACATACACACACACGCTTGTATGCATGCACACCACACACACACACTTATATGCATGCACACCACACACACACACACACTTATATGCATGCACACCACACACACACTTATATGCATACACACCACACATACACACACACACTTATATGCATACACACCACACATACACACACACACTTATATGCATACACACCACACATGCACACCACACATACACACACACACACTTATATGCATGCACACCACACATACACACACACACACTTATATGCATGCACACCACACATACACACACACACACTTATATGCATGCACACCACACATACACACACACACTTATATGCATGCACACCACACATACACACACACACTTATATGCATGCACACCACACATACACACACACACTTATATGCATGCACACCACACACACACACACACACACACATATGGATGCACACCACACATACACACACTGATATGCATGCACACAACACATACACCCACATACACACACTCATATGCATGCACACCACACATACACCCACATACACACACTCGTATGCATGCACTCCACACATACACCCACATACACACACTCATATGTATGCACACCACACATACACCCACATACACACACTCATATGCATGCACACCACACATACACACACTCATATGTACGCACACCACACATACACACGCACACAACACACATGCGCGCACACACCACACACTCGTAAGCATGCATACCACACATACACACACACATACTCGTATGCATGCACACCACACACACACTCGTAAGCATGCATACCACACATACACACACTCGTATGCATGCACACCACACACACACTCATATGCATGCACACCACACATATACACACTCAAATGCATGCACACCACACATACACACACACCACACATACTCATATGCATGCACACAACACATACACTCACACACACTCATATGGATGCACACCACACATACACTCATATGTAAACAACACACACAGTCATATGCATGCATGCATACCACATAAATATATATATATATATATATATATATATATATTTCAAGCGATTACAGTGCGCACCTTTTCTTTTTACAAAAATACATAAAATACCAATGTATGAGGAAATAAATGTACATGTATACCTAAACAGATGACCCTGAGGTCACTTGAAAACATGCTTGTAAGTAGTAATAATAATAATTATAATAATAATTTGCGATTTATATAGCGCTTTTCTCCCTGTGAGACTCAAAGGACTTTACAAATATACCAACATAAGACATAAAAGTTAGGAGTTTCTGAAGGTCAGATAAGCGGACTGAATGCCTGATGAAAGAGGTGGGTCTTTAGCTTTTTTTTAAAAGTCTGTAAGTAGTATATTTTTTGTTTCTCATAATGCTCAGTCTTTTAGATAGATATATATTAATATATATTATATTATGATGCTCAAACTGGAATGAGAAAAAAAAAAATCTTTTTTAAGACACGATGAGTCCACGGATCATCTTAATTACTAATGGGATATTCCCCTCCTGGAGTAAGTTTGAAATGATGGCACCACTTGCTGGAAATGACAAAAGGGGGGTCTATTACCGTTCAAATAAGGTCTAATGGCCTTGAAATAAAATGAATAATGTGTGGTTAGGTGCTAAGTATCAGAAACATAATTGGTAACTGTCAGTTAAAGGAACTGAACAAAGAAATTATACTATATAAGCACTCAAATAAGACCCTTGAATGAATTGGAGTTGGAAAAAGTCACACAAATTAAAACATAAATCTTTATTAGAACGTGTTAAAACTAAAATGCTGGCAGAAAATCAAGTTACAATACGGGTTAAATTAAGGAAACCCTAGGTGAGTAGTAGAATTAACCCTTATTGGCCCTAAATGAATTAGGGAAACCCAATTGGTAATAAATATTACTGGGTTAAAACAGTTATCCTATAACAAAGATTAATTCTTATATTTGCGTTGGAATATATACCTAAATAATTGAATTGAAATATTCTAAGTTTCGAGTTAGCTGCTTAATCTTTGTATAATACCCAAATAGTACAAGTTAGAATATTGCACTTGTGAAATATAAAATTGTGTAGCCTTTTACTGCTGTCTGCTTAAATCCTAGCCGTTATTGGTGCGGTCTGTTCACTGCTTATTGGAGATCAGAACTTCCATGTATAATATGGTAAATTAGCATTGATCACTGTATTTAAAGAAAGGTATGTTACAACCGTATATTATAACTTTGTTCACAAAATTAGTATACTATGGGCTCGATTTATCAAGCCTCTACGGCTGCAAGTTCTCACAAGAACTTGCTCGCCGTGATTTATCAAGCAGCGGGCCACCTCTATTGTGCGAAATTCAATCTCCTCGGTCGAGTCCGACCGAGGAGATTGACATCTCCTGCCCGCGCGTGATTGGCTGTGCGCGGGCAGGGGGCAGGATTGCACGCAAGTGCAAAATTGCGCTCGTGTGCATTGGCGAATACCTGCGGGTAATTTCGCCCCACCACAGGCGAGCTGAGGCGCCCCTGTACGCCTCAGCGTTAATAAATCTAGGACTAAAAGTGGGGTGGCTGGAGAGAGCCTAGAATACCCACCAAAAGTATGCAAAATGAGCACTCTGGGCCCTGACTAATAAGGACGATTGCTTCCGCAAAATAAAGGATTAGTTAAAATATACCTTTTATTGATAATAGTTTAAAATCAAAATTGAACACATTTAAAAGAATCCAGAAATACCAAAGTGATATTTCAAATGATACTTCAGAGAGGGAATGCTAATATATCTGGCCTGGATATAATAAAATAAGTGACCCTCTACTGGCAGTAAATATACACACCACTTTATCTAGGATATCAAGTATAAATTACTTGTGTAATGGGTGATAAATAAAGTTAATAAATCTAGCCCTATGTATCACACACTACACACTCGATATTAGGAGTGTAATAGTATTGTAGCAACTGTGGTACTGATACTATGTCATTTAACTTGTGGCACATGATATTCAGCCTAATATAGTGCCGTTTGTTCAAATGATTAGTGTATACTTTGCCACCATTTTATTATTAGGAGTATAAACTAAATTTCTCCAACATAGGTGTGTCCGGTCCACGGCGTCATCCTTACTTGTGGGATATTCTCTTCCCCAACAGGAAATGGCAAAGAGCCCAGCAAAGCTGGTCACATGATCCCTCCTAGGCTCCGCCTACCCCAGTCATTCTCTTTGCCGTTGTACAGGAAACCAGTTTCGAAGAAGGAACGTTTGTTGCACAATTTGGATGTTGTTCGCGCTCTAAAATTCTATTTAGATGCTACAAAGGATTTTAGACAAACATCTTCCTTGTTTGTTGTTTATTCCGGTAAAAGGAGAGGTCAAAAAGCAACTTCTACCTCTCTCTCTTTTTGGATTAAAAGCATCATCAGATTGGCTTACGAGACTGCCGGACGGCAGCCTCCCGAAAGAATCACAGCTCATTCCACTAGGGCTGTGGCTTCCACATGGGCCTTCAAGAACGAGGCTTCTGTTGATCAGATATGTAGGGCAGCGACTTGGTCTTCACTGCACACTTTTACCAAATTTTACAAGTTTGATACTTTTGCTTCTTCTGAGGCTATTTTTGGGAGAAGGGTTTTGCAAGCCGTGGTGCCTTCCATCTAGGTGACCTGATTTGCTCCCTCCCATCATCCGTGTCCTAAAGCTTTGGTATTGGTTCCCACAAGTAAGGATGACGCCGTGGACCGGACACACCTATGTTGGAGAAAACAGAATTTATGTTTACCTGATAAATTACTTTCTCCAACGGTGTGTCCGGTCCACGGCCCGCCCTGGTTTTTTAATCAGGTCTGATAATTTATTTTCTTTAACTACAGTCACCACGGTATCATATGGTTTCTCCTATGCAAATATTCCTCCTTAACGTCGGTCGAATGACTGGGGTAGGCGGAGCCTAGGAGGGATCATGTGACCAGCTTTGCTGGGCTCTTTGCCATTTCCTGTTGGGGAAGAGAATATCCCACAAGTAAGGATGACGCCGTGGACCGGACACACCGTTGGAGAAAGTAATTTATCAGGTAAACATAAATTCTGTTATTGATATGACAATTGTGATGCTAATAATATACCCCTCTAAATGAACTACTAGTAATTGTGAACGTCCTGGGTTAATCACAGTATAGTGGTGCTGTTCAAGTGGTTAGTATACAGTGTACAACACATTAGAAATTCAAAAGTGATAGCTGAATGTTAATATAGCAACTACGGTGCTGATGTTATATCAATTTAGCTGTACTAATGGTGATTTAAAATCGCATCCGGTTAGAGCAGAAAACTAGAATACACAAATTAAATTAATACCCAACAGGTTCCATAGCATTAGAAGTTAATGGTTCTAAGCCATAAAGGATTTATCATAAGCGCTTGTACATCTACACCGATTCCTGTGTCTCTGCTTAATCCTTAACTGCCAGTAAGTTTGTTTTTAAAAATTCAACAGAGCTCCCATTAGCCCGCTCTCCTCCCTTGACATGTTAAGCCTTTATGAAAAGGCGAGGCACCGCAACGGCTTTTTATTACGATTGGTCCGCCTCCTTAGTTGTATACAGCCAATCATTAGCCCTCAAAGTTGGGCTGTTTTGAAAATGACAGACTTGTATGTTGAACATATAGCGTATGCCCATCTAGTAAGTAACGGAATGCCACATTACTTATTAGTTCAAACGGATATATTAGTATTGGTATTTTACAGATTATAGTTGTTAGAATACTATATTTATTTCATCAGCTGGTAAATTAATATTGAAATAAAGTTAAAAGGTGATTATTGCAGTGATCTATTGTGAATGTGAGATGTCACAGATCTTGTGTATGTAAGATACACAAATTATCTATGTTGTGATTTACATGTTACACTTAATAATCGCACAGGTAAGACAAACATGCCCTTAACTTTATCTGCATGATTGAAAGCGGGATATGTAATATGAAAGAAATGTGTTATTATGGGATGTATAGTGGTGGGATAATACAACCCTAATGTATGGATATCAGCTAGAATATAGCTGAAGAGTAACAGTGAATAAAGTGTGTACTATTAGTGTACTACAGTGATAAATATCATAATTAATATAAAAAATTTTAATGAAAAAAAAATTTGATAGATTCATAGTGCATAAAGAAGGAATGGTAAGGGTGGGGAAAGTGAAGTAAGGTGACCTGAAGATCATGAAATCTCAGGTGGGGGAATATGGTCATAATAAATTATATTATGCTGATCCGCCTATGTGTACTATAGGTGTAATTAAATAATAAATATCAAAATTTAATACAAAAAATATTAATAATAAAGAACACGTAATGGAATCAGATGGTGCAAAAAGAAAAAATAATAAGGGTAAGGAGAGTGAAGTGTGGTGACCTGAGGATCATAAAATCTCAGGTGGGAAAATATGGTTTTGATATTTTATATTATGCTGATCAACTATAGTTAATATTCATTATTTCTTTCATGTAATTAGCAAGAGTCCATGAGCTAGTGATGTATGGGATATACAATCCTACCAGGAGGGGCAAAGTTTCCCAAACCTCAAAATGCCTATAAATACACCCCTCACCACACCCACAATTCAGTTTTACAAACTTTGCCTCCCGTTGAGGTGGTGAAGTAAGTTTGTGCTAGATTCTACGTTGATATGCGCTTCGCAGCAGGCTGAAGCCCGGTATTGCCTATTTGAATACCATGGTCTTCCTCTAGGGGATCTATTTCATAGGTTCTCTGTTATCGGTCGTAGAGATTTCTTCTCCTACCTCCCTTTTCAGATCGACGATATACTCTTATGTACCATTACCTCTACTGATTCTCGTTTCAGTACTGGTTTGGCTATCTACTATATGTAGATGAGTGTCCTGGGGTAAGTAAGTCTTATTTTTTGTGACACTCTAAGCTATGGTTGGACACTTTATATATAAAGTTCTAAATATATGTCTTTAAACTTATATTTGCCTTGATTCAGGATGATCAATATTCCTTATTTCAGACAGTCAGTTTCATCATTTGGGATAATGCATATGAATAATCATTTTTTTCTTACCTTAAAAATTGACTTTTTTCCCTGTGGGCTGTTAGGCTCGCGGGGGCTGAAAATGCTTCAATTTATTGCGTCATTCTTGGCGCTGACTTTTTTGGCGCAAAATTTTTTTTTATCATTTCCGGCGTCATACTTGACGCCAGAAGTTGTTCATGATTGCGTAATTTTTTTGACGTTTTGCGCCAAAAATGTCGGCGTTACCGGATGTGGCGTCATTCTTGGCGCCAAAAAATTCTAGGTGCCAATAATGTGGGCGTCTTTTTTGGCGCTAAAAAATGTGGGCGTCATTCTTGTCTCCACCTTTTTTTCACATTATTTCACTCTCATTTTTTTCATTGCTTCTGGTTGCTAGAGGCTTGTTCATTGGCATTTTTTCCCATTCCTGAAACTGTTATTTAAGGAATTTGATAATTTTGCTTTATATGTTGTTTTTTCTATTACATATTGCAAGATGTCTCAGATTGACCCTGGATCAGAATCTACTTCTGGAAAGACGCTGCCTGATGCTGGTTCTACCAAAGTTAAGTGCATTTGTTGTAAACTTGTGGTAACTGTTCCTCCCGCTGTAGTTTGTGATGAATGTCATGATAAGCTTGCTAATGCAGATAGTATTTCCATTAGTAATATACCATTACCTGTTGCTGTTCCCTCAACATCTAATACTCAGGATGTTCCTGTTAATATAAAAGAATTTGTTTCTAAATCTATTAGGAAGGCTATGTCTGTTATTCCTCCTTCCAGTAAACGTAAAAGGTCTTTTAAAACTTTTCATTTTTCAGATGAAATTTTAAATGACCGTCATCATTCTGATTTGTCTGTTTCTGATGAGGATTTTTCTGGTTCAGAGGATTCTGTCTCAGATATTGACACTGATAAATCTTCATATTTATTTAAAATGGAATTTATTCGCTCTTTACTTAAAGAAGTTTTAATCGCATTAGAGATGGAGGAATCTAGTCCTCTTGATACTAAATCTACTAAGCGTTTAAATTCGGTTTTTAAACCTCCTATGGTTATTCCAGAAGTTTTTCCTGTCCCTGATGCTATTTCTGAAGTAATTTCAGGGAATGGAATAATATGGGTACTTCATTTACTCCTTCTCAAAGGTTTAAGAAATTGTATCCTGTGCCATCTGACAGATTAGAGTTTTGGGACAAAATCCCTAAAGTTGATGGGGCTATCTCTACTCTTGCTAAACGTACTACTATTCCTACGGCAGATAGTACTTCCTTTAAGGATCCTTTAGATAGGAAGATTGAATCCTTTCTAAGGAAAGCTTATTTATGTTCAGGTAATCTTCTTAGGCCTGCTATTTCTTTGGCTGATGTTGCTGCCGCTTCCACTTTTTGGTTGGAGGCTTTAGCACAACAAGTATCAGACCATAATACTCATAGCATTGTTAAACTTCTTCAACATGCTAATAACTTTATTTGTGATGCCATCTTTGATATCATTAGAGTTGATGTCAGGTATATGTCTTTAGCTATTTTAGCTAGAAGAGCTTTATGGCTTAAAACTTGGAATGCAGATATGTCTTCTAAGTCAACTTTGCTTTCTCTTTCTTTCCAAGGTAATAAATTATTTGGTTCCCAGTTGGATTCTATTATTTCAACTGTTACTGGGGGGAAAGGAACTTTTTTGCCTCAGGACAAAAAATCTAAAGGTAAATATAGGGATGCTAACCGTTTTCGTTCCTTTCGTCAGAATAAGGAACAGAAGCCTGACCCTTCCCCTAAAGGAACGGTTTCTGTTTGGAAACCTTCTCCAATCTGGAATAAATCCAAGCCTTTTAGAAAGTCAAAACCAGCTCCCAAGTCCACATGAAGGTGCGGCCCTCATTCCAGCACAGCTGGTAGGGGGCAGGTTACGATTTTTCAAAGACTTTTGGATCAATTCGATTCAGTCTTTGGATTCAGAACATTGTTTCACAAGGGTACAGAATAGGTTTCAAGGTAAGGCTGCCTGCGAAGAGATTTTTTCTCTCTCGCATTCCAATAAACCCAGTGAAGGCTCAGGCATTTCTGAAATGTGTTTCAGATCTAGAGTTGGCTGGAGTAATTGTGCCAGTTCCAGTTCTGGAACAGGGTCTGGGGTTTTACTCAAATCTATTCATTGTACCAAAGAAGGAGAATTCCTTCAGACCAGTTCTGGATCTAAAGATATTGAATCGTTATGTAAGGATACCAACATTCAAAATGGTGACTATAAGGACTATTCTGCCTTTTGTTCAGCAAGGGCATTATATGTCCACAATAGATTTACAGGATGCATATCTTCATATTCCGATTCATCCAGATCACTTTCAGTTTCTGAGATTCTCTTTTCTAGACAAGCATTACCAGTTTGTGGCCCTTCCGTTTGGCCTAGCAACAGCTCCAAGGATCTTTTCAAAGGTTCTCGGTGCCCTTCTCTCTGTAATCAGAGAACAGGGTATTGCGGTATTTCCTTATTTGGACGATATCTTGGTACTTGCTCAGTCTTCACATTCTGCAGAATCTCATACGAATCAACTTGTGTCGTTTCTTCAAAGACATGGTTGGAGGATCAATTTACCAAAGAGTTTGTTGATTCCTCAGACAAAGTTAACCTTTTTGGGTTTTCAAATAGATTCAGTGTCCATGACCTTGTCTCTAACAGAAAAGAGACTTCTGAAATTGGTTTCAGCCTGTCGAAACCTTCAGTCTCAATCATTCCCTTCGGTAGCTTTATGCATGGAAATTCTAGGTCTCATGACTGCTGCATCGGACTCGGTCCCTTTTGCTCGTTTTCACATGCGACCTCTTCAGCTTTGTATGCTGAACCAATGGTGCAGGGATTTTACAAAGATATCACAATTAATATCCTTAAATCCCAATGTACGACACTCTCTGACGTGGTGGATAGATCACCATCGTTTAGTCCAAGGGGCTTCTTTTGTTCGTCCAACCTGGACTGTGATCTCAACAGATGTCAGGTTGGGGAGCTGTATGGGGATCTCTGACAGCGCAGGGGGTTTGGGAATCTCAGGAGGCGAGATTACCAATTAACATTTTGGAATTCCGTGCGATTTTCAGAGCTCTTCAGTTCTGGCCTCTTCTGAAGAGAGAATCGTTTATTTGTTTTCAGACAGACAATGTCACAACCGTGGCATATGTCAATCATCAGGGTGGGACTCACAGTCCTCAGGCTATGAAAGAAGTATCTAGGATACTTGTATGGGCGGAATCCAGCTCCCGTCTAATCTCTGCGGTTCACATCCCAGGTGTAGACAATTGGGAAGCGGATTATCTCAGTCGCCAGACGTTACATCCGGGCGAATGGTCCCTTCACCCAGAGGTATTTCTTCAGATTGTTCAAATCTGGGGACTTCCAGAAATAGATCTGATGGCCTCTCATCTAAACAAGAAACTTCCCAGGTATCTGTCCAGATCCAGGATCCTCAGGCGGAGGCAGTGGACGCGTTGTCGCTTCCTTGGAATTATCATCCTGCCTATATCTTTCCGCCTCTAGTTCTTCCAAAAGAGATTTCCAAAATTCTAATGGAACGTTCGTTTGTACTGCTGGTGGCTCCAGCATGGCCTCACAGGTTTTGGTATGCGGATCTCATTCGGATGGCCAGTTGCCAACCTTGGACTCTTCCGTTAAGACCAGACCTTCTATCTCAAAGCCCTTTTTTCCATCAGGATCTCAAATCATTAAATTTGAAGGTATGTAAATTGAACACTTGATTCTTAGTCATAGAGGTTTCTCTGACTCAGTAATTAATACTATGTTACAGGCTCGTAAATCTGTGTCTAGGAAGATTTATTATCGAGTCTGGAAGACTTATATTTCTTGGTGTTCTTCTCATAAATTCTCCTGGCATTCTTTTAGAATTCCTAGAATTTTACAGTTTCTTCAGGATGGTTTGGATAAAGGTTTGTCTGCAAGTTCCTTGAAAGGACAAATCTCTGCTCTCTCTGTTCTTTTTCACAGAAAGATTGCTAATCTTTCTGATATTCATTGTTTAGTACAGGCTTTGGTTCGTATCAAACCTGTCATTAAGTCAATCTCTCCTCCTTGGAGTCTTAATTTGGTTCTGAGGGCTTTACAAGCTCCTCCGTTTGAACCTATGCATTCTCTGGACATTAAATTACTTTCTTGGAAAGTTCTGTTCCTTTTGGCCATCTCTTCTGCTAGAAGAGTTTCTGAGTTATCTGCTCTTTCTTGTGAATCTCCTTTTCTGATTTTTCATCAGGATAAGGCAGTGTTGCGGACTAAATTTAAATTTTTACCTAAGGTTGTGAATTCTAACAACATTAGTAGAGAAATTGTTATTCTTTCATTGTGTCCTAATCCTAAGAATTCAAAGGAGAGATCTTTACATTCTTTGGATGTAGTAAGAGCTTTGAAATATTATGTTGAAACTACTAAAGATTTTAGAAAGACTTCTAGTCTATTATCTTTTCTGGGTCCAGAAAAGGTCAGAAGGCCTCCGCCATTTCTTTGGCGTCTTGGTTAAAGTCTTTGATTCATCATGCTTATGTAGAGTCGGGTAAATCCCCGCCTCAAAGAATTACGGCTCATTCTACTAGGTCAGTTTCTACTTCCTGGGCTTTTAGGAATGAAGCTTCTGTTGATCAGATTTGCAAAGCAGCTACTTGGTCTTCTTTGCATACTTTTACTAAATTCTACCATTTTGATGTGTTTTCTTCTTCTGAAGCAGTTTTTGGTAGAAAAGTACTTCAGGCAGCTGTTTCAGTTTGATTCTTCTGCTTATAATTTCAGTTTTTTTCATTATTGAGATTAAAACTTTTGATTTGGGTTGTGGATTATTATTTTTCAGCGGAATTGGCTGTCTTTATTTTATCCCTCCCTCTCTAGTGACTCTTGCGTGGAAGTTCCACATCTTGGGTATTTATTATCCCATACGTCACTAGCTCATGGACTCTTGCTAATTACATGAAAGAAAACATAATTTATGTAAGAACTTACCTGATAAATTCATTTCTTTCATATTAGCAAGAGTCCATGAGGCCCACCCTTTCTTGTGGTGGTTATGATTTTTTTGTATAAAGCACAATTATTCCAATTCCTTATTTTGATGCTTTTGCTCCTTTCTTATCACCCCACTTCTTGGCTATTCGTTAAACTGAATTGTGGGTGTGGTGAGGGGTGTATTTATAGGCATTTTGAGGTTTGGGAAACTTTGCCCCTCCTGGTAGGAATGTATATCCCATACGTCACTAGCTCATGGACTCTTGCTAATATGAAAGAAATGAATTTATCAGGTAAGTTCTTACATAAATTATGTTTTTCATTATTTATAAATATGTGATAAAATTGATGTGTTCATTTAATCCGTTAGGTTGAAGGGAAGTTAGAAGATAGATCCAACGACTCTCGGCTTGTAATAGTAACTGTTCAATGTCTCCACCTCTAATTCCTAATCTCACTGTTTGGATTCCAAGACAGCGAAATTCTGAAGTATTAGATTAATGTTTTTTGAAAAAATGAGATGCAACTGTGGTTATAATTTTCTTCGCTTTCCTATCTTTTTCAGCGTTCCGAATGTTACTTAAATGTTCCAACATACGGACCCTTAGTTTACGTGAAGTCATACCAACATAGGTTATCTTACATTTACATGTAATTCCATAGATTACAGCTTCCGTATTGCAATTAATATATGAATTAGTTGTATGTTTTTTTTACCAAACCTATCAGAAACAGACTTGAGTGGTAAGAAATGTTTACAAATTGAACAATTTCTACATTTGAAATTGCCAAGTGCAATGGGATTCAATTTTCGTTTTCTTTTTTCAAAATGGCTTGGACTTAGAAGATCTTTAAGATTCTTGGATCTTCTATATCCTACTTGTACTTTTTCCCCCAGAATTTTGTCCAATACTGGATCTGATTTAAGTATTCCCAGATGCTTATTTAGGATATTAACTACCTCTTTCACCTAGGGTGAATAGGTCATAATGATTCATGTTCTTTCATCTTTTGCCTTTTTGTTTTTGTATAGTAGTTTCTTCCGGTCTGTAGTTTCAGCTCTGTGTTTTGCTTTTTTTATGGAACGGTTGCTGTAACCTCTTGCTTTTAATTGATTCTGTAATTCCCTTGCTCTTTGTTGGTATATTGCAGGATCTGAGCACTCTAAGGAATTATCCTATTGGGAGTGATCTAACTGTATGAGGACAGTGAGCATTATCAGAGTGAATAAGACTATTTGTAGCTGTCTCCTTTCTGTAGATGTCAATAGTAATTATCCCTTCCTGATTTTTAGTGATCTTTAAGTCCAAGAAAGTGATGCTCTCTTTACTCATTTCACAAGTTAATTTGATGTTAAGGGCGTTTTCATTGAGTATATTCAGGAATTTGTCTAATTTCTCTTGGGGGCCTTCCCATAGGAAGAAGACATCGTCAGTATTTCTCAACCAGATCGGGATGTGTTCAACAAATGATGCATTAGTATCTGCAAAGACAACAAGTTGCTCCCACCAGCCTAGAAACAGGTTGGCATAGGTGGGAGCACATGCCGTCCCTATTGCCGTTCCCCTAATTTGTAGTTAGATCTGCTGATCAAACACAAAATAGTTGTGATATAATACAAAGTTTAATAATCTAATTATAAATTCATCATGAGGTTTGTCCTCATTAGAAGATGCTGATAAAAAGCTTTGAACTGCTTGAACTCCTAATTGGTGGTCGATACTGGTGTACAGAGATTCTATGTCTGCTTTTATTAGAATAGTATCACTGTTCAGTTTGAGGTTTTCCAGATGTTTTAGTACCTCCATTGTGTCACGTATGAGGGCATCTGCGTTACAAATATGCATTACAAACCTGGTGGTGAAGTGGCATCTTTGTGAATTTCGGGTATTATATAGAAAGTAGCCACCTTGGGATTTTCTACCCATAGGAATTTCTTCTCTTTAAGTGTTATTATATTGTCATCTTCGGCTTCCAATATGATTCGATTATATTGATTTATAAACTGTTCTGTTGGATTTGAGAATAACTTAGTGTAACATTCTTGATTTCTCAGTTGTTTATGTGCTTCTCGGAGATACATATCTTTTGGCCAAATGACCACGTTGCCCCTAATTATAACATCATCCCATGCTTTCATATCCTTGAGAGCCTGTAATTCTTGTGTAGATAAATTCTTGGTGGTAGGTTTAATAGCAAATTCGGCTATTTCTTTACTGATAATCTAATTGTACACTTCAATATGTTTTTAAGTGGTCATTTTTGGAACATACTTTTATTTCTAATACTTGTTCTCCACTCTTGGGTTGTTGGTTCTTCATTACTCTCCAATAGTTTCTCCATTACTTGTAATGTTTGGTATTCCTCATTGGACCATATAGAGTCATGTGTGTTGGTTTCATTTACTGTATGAAACAGTATTAGTCTCATATATTGTTTTTCTTTTACAAGATATGACCAGTCCACGGATTTTATCCTTTCTTGTGGGATTTATCCTCCTGCTAACAGGAAGTGGCAAAGAACACCACAGCAGAGCTGTATATATAGCTCCTCCTTTCCCTCCACCTCCAGTCATTATCTTTGCCTGTGTTAGTGATAGGAAGAGGTAAAGTGAGGTGTTAGTTTAGATTCTTCAATCAAGAAGTTTTTTTATTTTAAAATGGTGCCAGTGAGTACTATTTTCCTCAGGGAGAAATCGTCAGTCTGGATTCCCAAGAGGAATGGAGACATTCATTTTTCTGCCCTGATGTTGATGATCTTAGCAAACGTTATCTAAGATCCATTCTGGTTCCCACAGAGCTTCTGAAGGTAGTGTAAGAAAAATCTTCAGTGTGGAAAACGGTGTCATGCTACAAGCAGCATTGAGGTATGTTCAGTCCTTTACTTCTGGGGAGACTTGATATATCAGAACAGGCTGACATTATTCCCTACCAGGGAATGGGTAATCAGTAGGCACTATATGTTTTTAAGCCGACAGGCATTTCTTCCGTGGTAGTGGGAACTCCATCCGGAGGTCTTTGCCTCCGTGATTCTCAGATGGGGCAGACCGGAATTGGATCTGATGGCGTCTCGACAGAATGCCAAGCTCCCAAGATACGGATCCAGGCCGAACTTATAGATGCCTTGGCAGTGGTCGTTCAATCTAGCTTATGTGTTTCCACCATTTCCTCTCCTTCCCCGGGTGATTGCTCGGATCAAACAGGAGAGAGTTTCAGTAATTCTAATCGCGCCTGCGTGGCCACGCAGGACTTGGTATGCAGATCTAGTGGACATGTCCTCTCTGCCGCTGTGGAAACTTCCATTGAGACAGGACCTTCTCATTCAAGGTCCTTTCCAGCATCCAAATCTAATTTCTCTGCAGCTGACTGCTTGGAGATTGAACGCTTGATTTTATCTAAGCGGGGGTTCTCTGATTCGGTCATTGATACTCTGATTCAGGAACGTAAACCTGTTACTAGAAAGATTTACCATAAGATATGGCGTAAATATCTTTATTGGTGCGAATTCAAGAGCTACTCATGGAGTAGAGTTAGGATTCCCAGGATTCTGTCTTTTCTCCAAGAAGGATTGGAGAAAGGGTTATCAGCGAGTTCCTTAAAGGGACAAATCTCTGCTTTGTCGATTTTACTTCACAGGCGTTTGGCAGATGTTCCAGACGTTCAGTCTTTTTGCCAGGTTTTGACCAGGATCAAACCTGTGTTTAGACCAATTGCTCCACCCTGGAGTTTGAATTTAGTTCTTAATGTTCTTCGAGGGGTTCCGTTTGAACCCATGCATTCCATAGATATTAAGTTTTTATCTTGGAAAGTTTTGTTTTTGGTTGCTATTTCTTCTGCTTGTAGAGTTTCTGAGCTTTCAGCGTTACAATGTGATTTGCCTTATCTTATCTTCCATTCTGATAAGGTGGTTTTACGTACCAAACCTGGTTTCCTTCCTAAGGTTGTTTCTAATAAGAATATTAATCAGGAAATTGTGGTCCCTTCTTTTTGTCCTAACCCTTCTTCTAAGAAGGAGCGTATGTTGCATAACTTGGACGTAGTCCGTGCCTTGAAGTTTTACTTGCAGGCGACTAAGGATTTCCATCACTCATCTTCATTATTCATTGTTTTTTCTGGAAAGCGTAGGGGTCAGAAAGCTACAGGTACCTCTCTTTCTTTTTGGCTGAAGAGAATCATCCGTCTGGCATATGAGACTGCTGGACAGCAGCCTCCTGAAAGAATTACGGCTCATTCTACTAGGGCTGCGGCTTCCTCATGGGCATTTAAAAATGATGCTTCTGTTGAACAGATTTGCAAGGCTGCAACTTGGTCGTCTCTTCACACTTTTTCCAAATTTTACAAATTCGATACTTTTGCTTCTTCTGAGGCTGTTTTTGGGAGAAAGGTTCTTCAAGCAGTGGTGCCTTCCGTTTAGGTTCCTGTCTTGTCCCTCCCTTTCATCCGTGTCCTGTAGCTTTGGTATTGTATCCCACAAGTAAGGATGAAATCCGTGGACTCGTCATATCTTGTAAAAGAAAAGGAAATTTATGCTTACCTGATAAATTTATTTCTTTTACAATATGACGAGTCCACGGATTTCATCCTTACTTGTGGGATTTATCTTCCTGCTAACAGGAAGTTAGCTGGATATCTTTAGTGATCTCAAATGTATCTAATTGACCAGTGGGACAAAAGGATAAACCTTTTGCAAGAATATATTTATGTTCATTACTCAAAATTTTTGTGGATAAATTGATGACTTGCATTGTCATCCTTAGTTGGGAGAATGGGCTTGCTGATCTCTTGTAAGGTTTCCACCTTTGATTTTCCTGTTGTTTCTCTTTGTTTCTTTTGATCTTTGTTTTTTTTTCCCCTGCCTCCCCTTCTGGTGGGTCTCCCTGTGAGCTTGGGCCATCCTCTAAAAAAATCCTTTCTTTTTCGTGTATCCTGCCTTGTTCTCATATGTGTGGAGGTGGGTGGTGTTGATGCTTCATTATCTGTAGTATCTGATTCACTAGTGTCTACTTCAGATTCATCACTATTAATTACGTGTGTTTTGTGTTTTAGGAATATCCCTGTTGAATTTTCTCCCCCATTTATACACTATTTTGTTTTTTAAGTCATTGATGTCTCTATTAAGTTTGGTTTGTTTAGTTAGTTTAATTTCCGCTTCATACTTGTCCAACTCATTTTGATATTTCTTATATCTTGCTTCAAATTCAGTGAGTGTATCGTAATTTTTGAGTTTCAAATTTAACTCATTAATTTCTGTTTCTAGTAAGTCATATTCTGAGGTATCATGTTTATAAGTATTCATTAATTTGGTAGAACACTCAGAAAGTGCATCCTCCCATTCCACACTGAGATTAGGATCTTTAAATTGAAAGGCTGTGAAGAGTTGATTTCTTAGGCCCCTTGGTATTAAATTTCTTTCGATATATTTTTCAAAAAAGTGTTTATTCCACCATATTTTATCCTGTTTGTAATAGGTCTTATGTAGATCTCTTAGTGTATATTCCATCTGGTTATTTAGATTCCCACATTCCCCAGTAGTTGAGACATTGAAAACCTCATTGAGATCAGTTAGTCTCTTCTGTTGTCTGTTTTGTCTGTCTAATTCATATGTATTAGCCATATTTATTTCAGCTTAAATTTAGTGTGCTCTATCAAAGAAAACCTATTGCTAGGTCAAAAGAATACTTTGTAGTAAGTTTGAAATGATGGCACCACTTGCTGGAAATGACAAAAGGGGGGTCTATTACTGTTCAAATAAGGTCTAATGGCCTTGAAATAAAATTAATAATGTGTGGTTAGGTGCTAAGTATCAGAAACACAACAATTGGTAACTGTCAGGTAAAGGAACTGAACAAAGAAATGATACTATATAAGCACTCAAAAAAGACCCTTGAATGAATTGGAGTTGGAAAAAAAGTCACATAAATTAAAACATAAATCTTTATTAGAACGTTTTAAAACAATGGGTGTGTTAAAACTAAAATGCTATAGTTGTGTGTTAGGAGCGCCTATTGAAAGGCTAAGTCTAATAAGGGTATGAACTAAAAGTGGCGTTAGGTGTACCAGCACAAAGAGCCCAAATAGATAAAATGTACAAGTTTATTGTAGCATTAAAATTAACAAATTTATTAAGGCAATAGCTTGGTGTCTATAGATGAAAACAGATTAAAAAAGCATAAAAGTATATGGATCCATATTACTTCATAAATAAACAATTAGAAACAATTAAAAACAATCAATGGTGGACTGTTTATATGATAAAATCAATTTTACGATCTGTTATATGATAAAATTAATTTTGGTGAAGTTAGAAAGATGCAGAAATACAGTAAAATACAGAAATAATGCCGTAAAAACAGCAATGGGGAAGGGTCGTGTGACCTAGGATAAGAACATATATGTGAAGGATGTCTTCGTGATTCTATTGAGAAAAATAATCCTTTGAAAAATAATGTAAAATGGTGTTGAAACCTGATAAAAATGTGATAAAAATGTGTGAATCCCCTCGTGAAAAATCAGAAAGTGTCCAAAATAAAGTCAATAGTTATATCCAAAAATCAAAAAAGTCAAATATAAAAAATCGAAAATCCAAATTCAGATATTAAATTAAAAATTAAATCCAAAAAATTTTTTTTTATCAGTGATAATGTGATGTCCAATGTTAGAAAGAAAAAATGCAACCTGTGTTTATAAATCAAACTGTGAACAGCTGACAAAATGGAAATCCAACTGACCAATTTCTTAAAAATACTTGATGTGAAAAACAATGATTATATAAAAATATAAGACGATCCAATCCCTGTGGAAAAAGAAAAATGCAACATAGAGCAGTATCGTTTAAAATACGTTTACACAAGTAGAAATAAAACTCACCATATATGCCAACGCGTTTCGGCCCACCAATAGGGCCTTTATCAAGACTGATATATGGTTGGTGAGACTGCTTGTTTTATACCTCTCTTGAAATACAAAGACAAACCGAAGACAATAACGGACGACAGAAATACCATCGATGTAGCATTCATCACACAATATTGTGAAAACAGACATCTGATAGAGGGAATAATTAAAAAGCATTGGCCTCTACTGAAAAACGATGATACCATAGGGGAAACACTAGCAGACAAACCGAAATTCATCTACAGGAAATCAGACAATCTAAGAAACATACTATCACCTAGTGTTCCACGCTCCAGATCAACAGGAGCACAAGATGTCTTCGGCAAGACAATCAGGGGCTTCTATCCATGCATAAGTTGCAAAGCATGCAAAAGAGGTATCAAGACTAAGAAATTCATATCCAACAACTCCAAGGTGGAACATATAATCAAAGATCTGATAAAGTGTTTAAGTAAAGGCGTAATATACGTAATACAATGCAGCTGTGCACTACAGTATGTGGGCCAAACTACAAGACCATTAAAAGATAGGATTAGAGAACACATTCTACAAGTTGAACACGGCAACACTGAAACCGCCATGTATAAACACTTCACCATCCACCACAAAAGCAACCTCAAAGATTTCAGCTACTATGGGATTCAACGAATCAGACCCAACTGGAGAGGCGGGGATTATGAAAGAAAACTTCTTGTAGCCGAATCAAGATGGATCTACGAACTTGACTGTCTCTATCCTAAAGGTCTCAATAACAAAGAAGACTTATCGCATCTATTACATCTAAAATGAAGGATCCCACATATCGAACACTTATAACAGTTATAGATCTTTACATAAATACCAACTTGAAGCAATAACAGCCGGTTGGTTGATTTAGGGCCCCGAAATCTCTCCCCCTATGCACCATCTCCAAAAATTATATTTTACGAGCTTCCGTTTTTAATATTTTTAATATTTTTAAATATTTTTAAATATCGTTTTATATCTTTTAATGTCTTTTATATTTCCGATAATTTCACAATATATATTTTTTATGTTTTAATATTGAAAATTATTAGGAGGTTCATAACCTCGTTTATGTCAATTTTAAAGACGACTTTGATCTCTATGTCTAGCAGTCTGGATTTACCAACTCCTAAATAACAAACGATGAAGTTACCACATTTATAGATTATTCTCATAACTGAGATTATAATCCATTTGTATTATACACCTAGGTTAGAATCAATATGATTGCAGCTAATAACTACTAACGAATCTCCAATAGAAACGCATCTCTCAGATTTGGAGACCACATCATAGTTTCCCTTAAAGAATTTTAATTTTATTTTAACAAAACAGGTGAACGATACAAGTTATACTAGTACAATTAAGTTCCCATGCTAAACTTAAGATTCCACAAATTATTAGAAGCAACAATGTTTTTATCCACAACTCCCAGACACATGTCTACCGCCTCTTTTAGATAAATCCCGTTTCTTTCATGTAATTAGCAAGAGTCCATGAGCTAGTGACGTATGGGATATACATTCCTACCAGGAGGGGCAAAGTTTCCCAAACCTCAAAATGCCTATAAATACACCCCTCACCACACCCACAATTCAGTTTTACAAACTTTGCCTCCGATGGAGGTGGTGAAGTAAGTTTGTGCTAGATTCTACGTTGATATGTGCTCCGCAGCAAGTTGGAGCCCGGTTTTCCTCTCAGCGTGCAGTGAATGTCAGAGGGATGTGAGGAGAGTATTGCCTATTTGAATGCAGTGATCTCCTTCTAAGGGGTCTATTTCATAGGTTCTCTGTTATCGGTCGTAGAGATTCATCTCTTACCTCCCTTTTCAGATCGACGATATACTCTTATATATACCATTACCTCTGCTGATTCTCGTTTCAGTACTGGTTTGGCTATCTGCTATATGTAGATGAGTGTCCTGGGGTAAGTAAGTCTTATTTTCTGTGACACTCCAAGCTATGGTTGGGCACTTTGTTTATAAAGTTCTAAATATATGTATTCAAACATTTATTTGCCTTGACTCAGAATGTTCAACTTTCCTTATTTTCAGACAGTCAGTTTCATATTTGGGATAATGCATTTTGATTTGACCATTTTTTCTTACCTTAAAATTTGACTTTTTCCCTGTGGGCTGTTAGGCTCGCGGGGGCTGAAAATGCTTCATTTTATTGCGTCATTCTTGGCGCGGACTTTTTTGGCGCAAAAATTCTATTTCCGTTTCCGGCGTCATACGTGTCGCCGGAAGTTGCGTCATTCTTTGACGTTATTTCGCGCCAAAAATGTCGGCGTTCCGGATGTGGCGTCATTTTTGGCGCCAAAAAGCATTTAGGCGCCAAATAATGTGGGCGTCTTATTTGGCGCGAAAAAATATGGGCGTCACTTTTGTCTCCACATTATTTAAGTCTCATTTTTTATTGCTTCTGGTTGCTAGAAGCTTGTTCTTTGGCATTCTTTCCCATTCCTGAAACTGTCATTTAAGGAATTTGATCAATTTTGCTTTATATGTTGTTTTTTCTCTTACATATTGCAAGATGTCTCACGTTGCATCTGAGCCAGAAGATACTACAGGAAAATCGCTGTCAAGTGCTGAATCTACCAAAGCTAAGTGTATCTGCTGTAAACTTTTGGTAGCTATTTCTCCAGCTGTTGTTTGTATTGATTGTCATGACAAACTTGTTAAAGCAGATAATATTTCCTTTAGTAAAGTACCATTGCCTGTTGCAGTTCCCTCAACATCTAAGGTGCAGAATGTTCCTGATAATATAAGAGATTTTGTTTCTGAATCCATAAAGAAGGCTATGTCTGTTATTTCTCCTTCTAGTAAACGTAAAAAATCTTTTAAAACTTCTCTCCCTACAGATGAATTTTTAAATGAACATCATCATTCTGATTCTGATGACTCCTCTGGTTCAGAGGATTCTGTCTCTGAGGTTGATGCTGATAAATCTTCATATTTATTTAAAATGGAATTTATTCGTTCTTTAATTAAAGAAGTTCTAATTGCTTTAGAAATAGAGGATTCTAGTCCCCTTGATACTAATTCTAAACGTTTAGATAAGGTATTTAAAGCTCCTGTGGTTATTCCAGAAGTTTTTCCTGTTCCTAATGCTATTTCTGCAGTAATTTCCAAAGAATGGGATAAATTGGGTAATTCATTTACTCCTTCTAAACGTTTTAAGCATTTATATCCTGTGCCGTCTGACAGATTAGAATTTTGGGACAAAATCCCTAAAGTTGATGGGGCTATTTCTACCCTTGCTAAACGTACTACTATTCCTACGTCAGATGGTACTTCGTTTAAGGATCCTCTAGATAGGAAAATTGAGTCATTTCTAAGAAAAGCTTATCTGTGTTCAGGTAATCTTCTTAGACCTGCTATATCTTTGGCTGATGTTGCTGCAGCTTCAACTTTTTGGTTGGAAACTTTAGCGCAACAAGTAACACATCGTGATTCTCATGACATTATTATTCTTCTTCAGCATGCTAATAATTTTATCTGTGATGCCATTTTTGATATTATCAGAGTTGATGTCAGGTTTATGTCTCTAGCTATTTTAGCTAGAAGAGCTTTATGGCTTAAAACTTGGAATGCTGATATGGCTTCTAAGTCAACTTTACTTTCTATTTCTTTCCAGGGTAACAAATTATTTGGTTCTCAGTTGGATTCCATCATTTCAACTGTTACTGGTGGGAAAGGAACTTTTTTACCACAGGATAAAAAATCTAAAGGTAAAAGTAGAGCTAATAATCGTTTTCGTTCCTATCGTTTCAACAAAGAACAAAAGCCTGATCCTTCATCCTCAGGAGCAGTTTCAGTTTGGAAACCATCTCCAGTCTGGAATAAATCCAAGCCAGCTAGAAAGGCAAAGCCTGCTTCTAAGTCCACATGAAGGTGCGGCCCTCATTCCAGCTCAGCTGGTAGGGGGCAGGTTACGTTTTTTCAAGGAAATTTGGATCAATTCTGTTCACAATCTTTGGATTCAGAACATTGTTTCAGAAGGGTACAGAATTGGTTTCAAGATAAGACCTCCTGCAAAGAGATTTTTTCTTTCCCGTGTCCCAGTAAATCCAGTAAAAGCTCAAGCATTTCTGAAATGTGTTTCAGATCTAGAGTTGACTGGAGTAATTATGCCAGTTCCAGTTCAGGAACAGGGGATGGGGTTTTATTCAAATCTCTTCATTGTACCAAAGAAGGAGAATTCCTTCAGACCAGTTCTGGATCTAAAAATATTGAATCGTTATGTAAGGATACCAACGTTCAAAATGGTAACTATAAGGACTATCTTGCCTTTTGTTCTGCAAGGGAATTATATGTCCACAATAGATTTACAGGATGCATATCTGCATATTCCGATTCATCCAGATCATTTTCAGTTCCTGAGATTCTCTTTTCTGGACAAGCATTACCAGTTTGTGGCTCTGCCGTATGGCCTAGCTACAGCTCCAAGAATTTTTACAAAGGTTCTCGGTGCCCTTCTGTCTGTAATCAGAGAACAGGGTATTGTGGTATTTCCTTATTTGGACGATATCTTGGTACTTGCTCAGTCTTTACATTTAGCAGAATCTCATACGAATCGACTTGTGTTGTTTCTTCAAGATCATGGTTGGAGGATCAATTTACCAAAAAGTTCTTTGATTCCTCAGACAAGGGTAACCTTTCTGGGTTTCCAGATGGATTCAGTGTCCATGACTCTGTCTTTAACAGACAAGAGACGTCTAAAATTGATTGCAGCTTGTCGAAACCTTCAGTCACAATCATTCCCTTCGGTAGCCTTATGCATGGAAATTCTAGGTCTTATGACTGCTGCATCGGACGCGATCCCCTTTGCTCGTTTTCACATGCGACCTCTTCAGCTCTGTATGCTGAAGCAATGGTGCAAGGATTACACGAAGATATCTCAAACAATATCTTTAAAACCGATTGTTCGGCACTCTCTAACATGGTGGACAGATCACCATCGTTTAATTCAGGGGGCTTCTTTTGTGCTTCCGACCTGGACTGTAATTTCAACAGATGCAAGTCTCACGGGTTGGGGAGCTGTGTGGGGATCTCTGACGGCACAGGGAGTTTGGGAATCTCAGGAGGTGAGATTACCTATCAATATCTTGGAACTCCGTGCAATTTTCAGAGCTCTTCAGTTTTGGCCTCTTCTGAAGAGAGAATCGTTCATTTGTTTTCAGACAGACAATGTCACAACTGTGGCATACATCAATCATCAAGGAGGGACTCACAGTCCTCTGGCTATGAAAGAAGTATCTCGAATTTTGGTTTGGGCGGAATCCAGCTCCTGTCTAATCTCTACGGTTCATATCCCAGGTGTAGACAATTGGGAAGCGGATTATCTAAGTCGCCAAATGTTGCATCCGGGCGAATGGTCTCTTCACCCAGAGGTATTTCTTCAGATTGTTCAAATGTGGGAACTTCCAGAAATAGATCTGATGGCGTCCCATCTAAACAAGAAACTTCCCAGGTATCTGTCCAGATCCCGGGATCCTCAGGCGGAGGCAGTGGATGCATTATCACTTCCTTGGAAGTATCATCCTGCCTATATCTTTCCGCCTCTAGTTCTTCTTCCAAGAGTGATCTCCAAGATTCTGAAGGAATGCTCGTTTGTTCTGCTGGTAGCTCCAGCATGGCCTCACAGGTTTTGGTATGCGGATCTTGTCCGGATGGCCTCTTGCCAACCGTGGACTCTTCCGTTAAGACCAGACCTTCTATCACAAGGTCCTTTTTTCCATCAGGATCTGAAATCCTTAAATTTAAAGGTATGGAGATTGAACGCTTGATTCTTGGTCAAAGAGGTTTCTCTGACTCCGTGATTAATACTATGTTACAGGCTCGTAAATCTGTATCTCGAGAGATATATTATAGAGTCTGGAAGACTTATATTTCTTGGTGTCTTTCTCATCATTTTTCTTGGCATTCTTTTAGAATACCGAGAATTTTACAGTTTCTTCAGGATGGTTTAGATAAGGGTTTGTCCGCAAGTTCTTTGAAAGGACAAATCTCTGCTCTTTCTGTTCTTTTTCACAGAAAGATTGCTATTCTTCCTGATATTCATTGTTTTGTACAAGCTTTGGTTCGTATAAAACCTGTCATTAAGTCAATTTCTCCTCCTTGGAGTTTGAATTTGGTTCTGGGAGCTCTTCAAGCTCCTCCGTTTGAACCTATGCATTCATTGGACATTAAATTACTTTCTTGGAAAGTTTTGTTCCTTTTGGCCATCTCTTCTGCTAGAAGAGTTTCTGAATTATCTGCTTTTTCTTGTGAGTCTCCTTTTCTGATTTTTCATCAGGATAAGGCGGTGTTGCGAACTTCTTTTGAATTTTTACCTAAAGTTGTGAATTCCAACAACATTAGTAGAGAAATTGTGGTTCCTTCATTATGTCCTAATCCTAAGAATTCTAAGGAGAAATCGTTGCATTCTTTGGATGTTGTTAGAGCTTTGAAATATTATGTTGAAGCTACGAAATCTTTCCGTAAGACTTCTAGTCTATTTGTTATCTTTTCCGGTTCTAGGAAAGGCCAGAAAGCTTCTGCCATTTCTTTGGCATCTTGGTTGAAATCTTTATTTCATCTTGCCTATGTTGAGTCGGGTAAAATTCCGCCTCAGAGAATTACAGCTCATTCTACTAGGTCAGTATCTACTTCCTGGGCGTTTAGGAATGAAGCTTCGGTTGACCAGATCTGCAAAGCAGCAACTTGGTCCTCTTTGCATACTTTTACTAAATTCTACCATTTTGATGTATTTTCTTCTTCTGAAGCAGTTTTTGGTAGAAAAGTACTTCAGGCAGCGGTTTCAGTTTGAATCTTCTGCTTATGTTTTTCGTTAAACTTTATTTTGGGTGTGGATTATTTTCAGCAGGAATTGGCTGTCTTTATTTTATCCCTCCCTCTCTAGTGACTCTTGTGTGGAAAGATCCACATCTTGGGTAGTCATTATCCCATACGTCACTAGCTCATGGACTCTTGCTAATTACATGAAAGAAAACATAATTTATGTAAGAACTTACCTGATAAATTCATTTCTTTCATATTAGCAAGAGTCCATGAGGCCCGCCCTTTTTTTGTGGTGGTTATGATTTTGTATAAAGCACAATTATTCCAATTCCTTATTTTATATGCTTTCGCACTTTTTTATCACCCCACTTCTTGGCTATTCGTTAAACTGAATTGTGGGTGTGGTGAGGGGTGTATTTATAGGCATTTTGAGGTTTGGGAAACTTTGCCCCTCCTGGTAGGAATGTATATCCCATACGTCACTAGCTCATGGACTCTTGCTAATATGAAAGAAATGAATTTATCAGGTAAGTTCTTACATAAATTATGTTTTTCCACGTAACAAACCGACTTCCGGTTTCAGTTAACTTCCGGTAGAATGGCGATATCAGACATCCGGTACCAGACACTGATTACGTGTCCAGTAAGTCTTGAACTGCCAAATTATATTTTAGGGTTATCAGCACAATGAGTCTTTAATGAGGGAATTATACAATACAAAATTTGGGCTATAATATCATAACAAATGGAGATATCAGATATCGGAACCACATATCCGGTCAAATTCTGTTTTCTATGTCACAAACCGACTTCCGGTTTCAGTTAACTTCCGGTAGAATGGCGATACCAGACATCCGGTACTAGACACTGATTATGTGTCTAGTAAGTCTTTAATTGCCAATTATTATTTTTAGGGATATCAGCACAATGAGTCTATAATGAAGGACTTATATAATACAAAATTTGGGCCATAACATCATAATAAATGTATATATCCGATACCGGAACCACACATATCCGGTCTATCTTATACTTCCGGGTCCAAAGGTTAATTTTTGGCGCAAGTTTTTTGGCGCAATTGAGAAATTTGGCGCAAATTTCATAAACCAAACAGGTATAAAACAAGCAGTCTCACCAACCATATATCAGTCTTGATAAAGGCCCTATTGGTGGGCCGAAACGCGTTGGCATATATGGTGAGTTTTATTTCTACTTGTGTAAACGTATTTTAAACGATACTGCTCTATGTTGCATTTTTCTTTTTCCACAGGGATTGGATCGTCTTATATTTTTATATAATCATTGTTTTTCACATCAAGTATTTTTAAGAAATTGGTCAGTTGGATTTCCATTTTGTCAGCTGTTCACAGTTTGATTTATAAACACAGGTTGCATTTTTTCTTTCTAACATTGGACATCACATTATCACTGATAAAAAAAAAATTTTTGGATTTAATTTTTAATTTAATATCTGAACTTGGATTTTCGATTTTTTATATTTGACTTTTTTGATTTTTGGATATAACTATTGACTTTATTTTGGACACTTTCTGATTTTTCACGAGGGGATTCACACATTTTTATCACATTTTTATCAGGTTTCAACACCATTTTACATTATTTTTCAAAGGATTATTTTTCTCAATCGAATCACGAAGACATCCTTCACATATATGTTCTTATCCTAGGTCACACGACCCTTCCCCATTGCTGTTTTTACGGCATTATTTCTGTATTTTACTGTATTTCTGCATCTTTCTAACTTCACCAAAATTAATTTTATCATATAACAGATCGTAAAATTGATTTTATCATATAAACAGTCCACCATTGATTGTTTTTAATTGTTTCTAATTGTTTATTTATGAAGTAATATGGATCCATATACTTTTATGCTTTTTTAATCTGTTTTCATCTATAGACACCAAGCTATTGCCTTAATAAATTTGTTAATTTTAATGCTACAATAAACTTGTAAATTTTATCTATTTGGGCTCTTTGTGCTGGTACACCTAACGCCACTTTTAGTTCATACCCTTATTAGACTTAGCCTTTCAATAGGCGCTCCTAACACACAACTATTCCTTTAAACTCCCTCTTGGGTATCTAGAGACCCTATCGTTATAGGAGCTTAGGTCTTGTAAGTTAGCGCCGTCGGAAAGACCACATACCACTATTAAAACTAAAATGCTGGCAGAAAATCAAGTTACAATACGGGTTAAATTAAAGGATTACTTTCTGTTATAATTTTTAAGCTAAACTACTTGCATATTAAAGTTAATAAACATTAATTAAAACCTACTGACCTATATTTTCTCCAAAACGAAGTTTCATAACGTTCTAAAAGTTATATGTTTTATTCGCCGATGATGTCATGTTATCTTGCCCACTATTTTCAGCACTGCGTGTTCAAAATACTTAAACCAATAACTTTGTGTTTAAAGCGCCATTTTGAAACCTAGGTATTGTAAACGGATTAGTACAGAGCAAAGGATACCCACGGAGTGGGTTTGGAAAACAATTAAATTTGCAGACAAGATTTCTGATATACGGTAGAGATATTTTAATGAAATGCTATTGATAAAAAGCGTATTTGGGGTAGTTAGTTAGTAACAGGCATACAAAATATTTACTTACAGTGGCCCTTTAAGGAAACCCTAGGTGAGTAGTAGAATTAACCCTTATTGGCTCTAAATAGCGTTGTATGTAAGCTATGTACCCACAGAGGGTGAAATCAAGAAATTGATTAGGGAACCCCAATTGGTAATAAATATTACTCTGTTAAAACCATTATACTATAACAAAGATTAATTCTTATATTTGCGTGGGAATATATACCTAAATAATTGAATTGAAATATTCTAAATTTCGAGTTAGCTGCTTAATCTTCGTATAATACCCAAATAGTACAAGTTAGAATATTACACTTGTGAAATATCAAATTGTGTAGCCTTTTACTGCTGTCTGCTTAAATCCTAGCCGTTATTGGTGCGGTCTGTTTCACTGCTAATTAGAGATCAGAACTTCCATGTATAATATGGTAAATTGGCATTGATCACTGTATTTAAAGAAAGGTATGTTACAAACGTTTATTATGATAACTTTGTTCACAAAATTAGTATACTATGTATCACACACTCGATATTAGGAGTGTAATAGTATTGTAGCAACTGTGGTACTGATAGTATGTCATTTAACTTGTGGCACATGAAATTCAGCCTAATATAGTGCCGTTTGCTCAAATGATTAGTGTACACTGTGCCACCATTTTATTATTAGGAGAATAAACTAAATATTGATATGACAATTGTGATGCTAATAATATACCCCTCTAAATGAACTACTAGTAATTGTGAACGTCCTGGGTTAATCACCGTATAGTAGTTCTGTTCAAGTGGTTAGTATACAGTGTACTGCACATTAGAAATTCAGAAGTGATAGCTGAATGTTAATATAGCAACTACGGTGCTGATGTTATATCAATTTAGCTGTACTAATGGTGATTTAAGATCGCAACCGGTTAGAGCAGAAAAATAGAATACACAAATTAAATTAATACTCAACAGATTCCATAGCATTAGAAGTTAATGGTTCTAAGTCATAAAGGATTTATCATAAGCGCTTGTACATCTATACCGATTCCTGTGTCTCTGCTTAGTGCTACGAGTCACAATTATAAATACTCGGTATGCTAAATGCGGTTATGTTATCCACTATTATCTCAGTACATAGGCTCTACTAGTACCCTAGTGTTTAATTATTCTAATATATTTTAACTGCCAGCAAGTATGTTTTTAAAAATTCAACAGAGCTCCCATTAGCCCGATCTCCTCCCTTGACATGTTTCCGGCTTTATCAAAAGGCGAGGTGCCGCGGCGGCTTTTTATGACGATTGGTCCGCCTCCTTAGTTAGTATACAGCCAATCATTAGCCCTCTAAGTCGGGCTGTTTTGAAAATGACAGACTTGTATATTGAACATATAGCGTATGCCTATCTAGTAAGTAACGGAATGTCACATTATTTATTAGTTCAAACGGATATATTAGTATTGGTATTTTATAGACTATAGTTGTTAGAATACTATATTTGTTCCATCAGCTAGTAAATTAATATTGAAATAAAGCTAAAAGGTGATTATTGCAGTGATCTATTGTGAATGTGAGATGTCACAGATCTTGTGTATGTAAGATTCACAAATTATCTATGTATGTGTTTTAATTTGTGTGACTTTTTTTCCAACTCCAATTCATTCAAGGGTCTTATTTGAGTGCTTATATAGTAATATTCACCTCCTGGTCAGCAGGAGGTGGTAAAGAGCACCACAGCAAAGCTGTTAAATAGCTCCTCCCTTCCCTCCCACTCCAGTCATTCTCTTTGCCTACGTTAGTGATAGGATGTGGTAAAGTGAGGTGTTAGATAAGATTCTTCAATCAAGAGTTTATTATTTTTAAAGTAGTTCATGATTTGCTGCTTTGTCCAGGGTATAGCCGTAGTCCATATCAGTCTCTACAGTAGAGCTTTGGTGGCTTTAGAGCAAAGGGAACTTGTGGGACATAATTCTCACTGCGCCTCCCATATATTTCTGCTGCCCTAACCCTGAAAACCTGAGGAATACTTATTCAGGAATTTATTTTTCTTTACAGGTCCATGTGGGGGATAAGACCCCTCAAACCTGGTGAACTGTCTTAGCTGTCAGGCAGATATATGAGGTAAGTGCTTTGTTATTTTCCTAGGACACTGAAAGGAAAAGGAGCACTTTACTATTTATTAACACTATATAAAGGGCTTATATACTCAGAGTCTGAGAGAACAAGACAGCATTTTTGCAGGCACTGGGGCTGGGAGATAAGCTTTGAGGGCTGGTGGTTTCTTGGCATTAGTGTTTAATTTAAAACTACGTCATTGCAGGAGTCTTTACAGTTAGCCAAGCCCACGATGGGCGGATCTCCTGTATTGCGCGCTTTTTCACTGTGCCTCTATCTAAACTCACAGTTCAGACTGGATACGAGCCGGATGGTTTGCTCTGCCTAGAAGTGCTTGTTTTTGACTAAAAAGAATAACAAGCGTTTCTAGGTTTGGAGGGTAGCTGAAGCGGTTATTTATCGAGTCCGGATTGCTGGCTAGGAGTGAGAGTTACTCTCCGGTCTTGCAGTAAGGCAGGCACCTCAGCAGAGCTGCTTAGGTGTAGGGTGTCCTTTTTTGTTAATATATGGTTGTTTAAACACATTTTTGCAACTCACAGTAAAAATGGTCACACTTTTAAAGATACAGTAACGTTTTTTTGCATAAAAATTTATTTTGTCCAAATTACATTTTTATTGCCCAATTATACTATTGTGATCAGTATGGACCAAGTAGACTTGCAAAATGTTACTTGCTCCTTGTGTTTTGATGCAAATGTGGAACCACCTATCCCTTTCTGTCCCTCATGTATTGAGAGGACTAGGGAAAAAAATTCCTGAGAAAAACTTTTAAAAAGTTGATGTTGACCAAGAGTCTAATGACGAGATTCAAGGTATGCCGCTGCTTTCTCCCCAAGCGTCCCAAATTTTACCACCCGCACAAGCAGTGCCCTGCATTTCTACTCTAGCTCCCGCTGGAGTTACCTTAAAAGACAAAGCTTCTCTTATGTCTTCTACAATTTCTGATGCATTGTCTGCTTTCCCAATGTTGCAGGGCAAACATAAGAGGAAATTCAGACATTCAGTAAGTTCTGATGCAGTTGTTGCAATTTTGGATATACCCTCCCGAGGACACGAAGAGGAGTGTACTGCTGTAGTATCTGAGGGTGAAATCTCAGATTCAGAAAGTGCTTTGCCTCTGACGGATTCGGAGGTTGTAACTTTTAGATTTAAACTAGAACACCTTCGCCTATTGCTTAGGGAGGTTTTGGTTACGTTGATTGTGACTCAAACAGTTGTGGTTATCCCTGAGAGGTCTAGTAAATTGGACAGATACTTTGAGGTTCCTTCTTACTCAGATGTATTTCGAGTTCCAAAGACAGCTTCGGACATTATTACTAAGGAATGGGAGAGACCAGGCATTCCCTTTTCTCCCTCTCCTATTTTCAAGAAGATGTTACCCATAGCTGACTCTTTTAAGGAGGCTTGGCAAACAGTTCCTAAGGTGGAAGGGGCCATTTCCACCTTAGCCAAGAGAACTACTATTCCCATAGAGGATATTTGTGCTTTCAAGGACCCTATGGATAAGAAGTTAGAGGGTCTACTTAAGAAGATTTATGTTCACCAGGGTCTGCAATAGCAACCAGCTACGTGCATTGCTACTGTCACTAGCGCGGCGGCCTATAGGTTTGATGCACTTTCTGAGTCTCTCAAGACTGAGACTTCCTTGGAAGAGATCCAGGACAGGATAAAGACTCTGAAGCTTGCCAATGCCTTTATTACGAATGCTTCCCTTTAAATTATTAAACTGGGAGCTAAGATTTCAGGTTTCTCTATTGTAACCCGCAGAGCATTATGGTTGAAACCTTGGTCTGTGGATGTGTGTTCCAAGTCTAAGCTTCTGGCTATTCCTTACAAGGGGAAGACCTTGTTTGGACCTGGCCTAACGGAAATTATCTCTGATATCACGGTAGGTAAGGGTCATCTTCTTCCTCAAGATTAGAGAAACAAACAGAAAGGACGACAGAGTAATTTCTGTTCCTTTCGAAACTTCAAAGGAAATTCTTCCTCTTCCTCCTCTAAGCAGGAACAATCTAAACCTGCATGGAGACCTAACTAGTCTTGGACTAAGGGAAAGCAGTCCAAAAAGCCTGCTATTGAATCCAAGACAGCATGAAGGGCATGCTCCCGATCCGGGACCGGATCTTGTAGGGGGCAGACTTTCCTTCTCTCAGGTTTGGGTTCAGGATGTTCAGGATTTCTGGGCAATACAGATTGTGTCCCAGGGATACAAACTAGAGTTCAAAAGTTTTCCTCCCAGAGGCAGGTTTCTTCTTTCAAGATTATCTGCAAACCAGACAAAAAGAGAGGCGTTCTTACATTGCGTAAGAGACCTCTCCGCCCTGGGAGTGATTTTTCCTGTTCCAGTACTGGAACAGGGTCAGGGTTTTTATTCTAATTTGTTCGTGGTTCTCAAAAAGGAGGGAACCTTCAGACCAATTTTAATCCTCAAGAGTCTAAACAAATTTCTAAGGGTTCCGTCCTTCAAGATGGAAACTATTCTTTCCATTCTTCCCTTAATCCAGGAGGGTCAATTCATGACAACTGTGGATTTAAAGGACGCGTACCTACATACATGTTCCTGTTCACAGGGATCATCACAAGTTCCTAAGAATTGACTTCAAGGACAAACACTTCCAGTTTGTGGCTCTTCCTTTCGGGCTGGCCACTGCTTCTAGAATTTTCACAAAGCTTCTGGGGTCACTGTTGGCGATGCTTCGGTCACAATGCTTTGGGGTAGCACCTTATCTGGACGACATCCTAGTCCAGGCGCCATCCTTTCAACAAGCAACACCAACATGGTGATATATTTTCTGAGAACTCACGGGTGGAAGGCTCAGTGTATGGAGGTAATCGGGCTGATGGGGGCGGCAATGGACATCATCCCGTTTGCTCTTTTCAATCTCAGACCTCTGCAGTTAAGCATGCTCAGACAATTGAACGGAGACTATGCGGACTTGTCTCCTCGAATAACTCTGAACCAGGAGACAAGGGACTCTCTTCAATGGTGGTTGTCTCTGGATCATCTCTCCCAGGTAACATGCTTTCGCAGACCATCTTGGGTGATTGTGACAACAGCGCCAGCCTTCTGGGGTGGGGAGCAGTCTGGGGCTCCTTAAAGGCTTAGGGAGTTTGGACTCAGTCAGAGTCTAATCTTCCTATAAACATTCTGGAACTGAGAGCGGTCTACAATGCTCTCCTGGCCTGGCCTCAGTTAGCCACGGTCCAGTTTATCAGGTTCCAGTTGGACAACATAACTTCAGTGGCTTACATCAATCATCAGGGAGGAACGAGGAGTTCCTTAGCGATGATAGAGGTAACCAAAATAATCCAGTGGGCAAAGGTCCACTCTTGTTGCCTGTCGGCAATCCACATCCCAGGGGTGGACAACTGAGAGGCAGATTTTTTGAGCAGGCAGACCTTTCATCCGGGGGAGTGGGAACTCCATCCGGAAGTGTTTTCCAACCTGATTCTGAAGTGGGGTCAGCCGGATCTCATGGCATCTCGACAGAATGCCAAGCTTCCAAGATACGGGTCGAGGTCCAGGGACCCCCAGGCGGAACTGAAATGGCCAAAGAGGGACACTTTCTCCCTGTTAACAGAGCTCCATTGACCCCCCCCCCCCCCCCACACACACACACACACACACACACACACACAGGTACTATAGAACATATCCTATGAGAGGACACACACACATATTTACACAAACATAAATATTTACACACACATACATATTTACACACATACATACAAACATATTTACATACACATTTTTATACACACACATACACACACTCTGATTAGTCCTTCCCAGTAACCTATATACAGACATAGACGCCTCATCCCCACTGATCTACTGTGTACTAGTTACAGAGTGCTCCAAAGATTCCTATTCCTACTTCTTTTACTCTACAGGATATGGCGGCAGTAATGTCTAACACCCTTACAGAGGTGCTGTCTAAACTGCCAGGTTTGCAAGGTAAACGCAGTAGGTCAGGTTTAGAGACAAATGCTGACCCTTCTGATGCCTTAGTGCCTATTTCCGATGCCCCTTCACTATGCTCTGATTTGGGGGTTAGGGATTTTATGTCTGAGGGAGAATGTTCAGAATCAGGGAACCCAATTCCTCATATTGACTCGGACACTCCGTCCTTTAAATTTAAATTAGAACACCTCCGCCTGTTGCTCAGGGAGGTTTTGGCAACTCTAGACGATTGCGATCCTATCACAATTCCCCCAGAAAAATTGTGCAAGATGGATAAATATTTAGAATTGCCTTCTTACACGGACGTATTTCCAGTTCCTAAGAGGATTGCGGAAATTGTTAAGAGGGAATGGGATAGACAAGGTATATCGTTTTCCCCCCTTACTAATTTTAAGCAAATGTTTCCAATATCTGATACCATGCGGGACTCCTGGCAACTTGTCCCTAAGGTAGAAGGAGCTATTTCCACGCTAGCAAAGCGTACAACAATTGCCATTGAGGAAAGTTGTGCTTTCAAAGACCCCATGGATAAAAAAATTAGAGGGTCTTCTAAAGAAATTGTTTGTCCAACAAAAATTCTGGACAGAATTAGGGCCCTTAAGTTGGCTAACTCTTTTATTACCGACGCTGTTTTTCAGATTGCAAAATTAGCAGCAAAAAATGCAGGTTTTGCGATTTTAGCTTGCAGAGTGTTATGGCTAAAGTCTTGGTCTGCTGACGTATCGTCTAAATCTAATTTTTTATCTATTCCCTTCAAGGGTAAGACCCTATTTGGGCCTGAACTGAAGGAATTCATTTCTGACATTACTGGAGGTAAGGGACATGCCCTGCCTCAGGACAAATCCCTTAAGACAAGGGGTAGACAAATAATATTCGCTCCTTTCGAAACTTTAGAGGTGTTTCCTCAACGCCCGGTTCCTCTGCTAAGCAGGAAGGGAACTTTACTCCATCCAAGTCGGTCTGGAGACCTAACCAGGCCTGGAATAAAGGTAAACAAAAGCATGAAGGGGCAGCCCCCGATCCGGGACCGGATCTAGTAGGGGGCAGACTTTCTTCCTTTGCTCAGGCTTGGGCAAGGGACGTACAGGATCCCTGGGCATTAGAAATTGTGACCCAGGGATACCAGCTGGAATTAAAGGATTGTCTTCCCAGGGGAAGATTTCATCTTTCTCGCTTGTCTGTAGACTAGACAAAAAGAGAGGCGTTTTTACGATATGTAGAAGTCCTTTACACCATCAGTGTAATTTGACCAGTTCCAAAACTGGAACATTGGCAGGGTTTGTTTTTTTTTAAGGAAAAATTGTTTATTTCTTTCATGTAATTAGCAAGAGTCCATGAGCTAGTGACGTATGGGATATACATTCCTACCAGGAGGGGCAAAGTTTCCCAAACCTCAAAATGCCTATAAATACACCCCTCACCACACCCACAATTCAGTTTTACAAACTTTGCCTCCGATGGAGGTGGTGAAGTAAGTTTGTGCTAGATTCTACGTTGATATGCGCTCCGCAGCAAGTTGGAGCCCGGTTTTCCTCTCAGCGTGCAGTGAATGTCAGAGGGATGTGAAGAGAGTATTGCCTATTTGAATGCAGTGATCTCCTTCTACGGGGTCTATTTCATAGGTTCTCTGTTATCGGTCGTAGAGATTCATCTCTTACCTCCCTTTTCAGATCAACGATATACTCTTATATATACCATTACCTCTGCTGATTCTCGTTTCAGTACTGGTTTGGCTTTCTACAAACATGTAGATGAGTGTCCTGGGGTAAGTAAATCTTATATTCTGTGACACTCTAAGCTATGGTTGGGCACTTTGTTTATAAAGTTCTAAATATGTGTATTCAAACATTTATTTGCCTTGACTCAGAATGTTCAACTTTCCTTATTTTTCAGACAGTCAGTTTCATATTTGGGATAATGCATTTGAATTAATCATTTTTTTCTTACCTTCAAAAATTTGACTCTTTTTTCCCTGTGGGCTGTTAGGCTCGCGGGGGCTGAAAATGCTTCATTTTATTGCGTCATTCTTGGCGCGGACTTTTTTGGCGCAAAAATTCTTTTCCGTTTCCGGCGTCATACGTGTCGCCGGAAGTTGCGTCATTTTTTTGACGTTATTTTGCGCCAAAGATGTCGGCGTTCCGGATGTGGCGTCCTTTTGGCGCCAAAAGCATTTAGGCGCCAAATAATGTGGGCGTCTGATTTGGCGCTAAAAAATAAGGGTGTCGCTTTTATCTCCACATTATTTAAGTCTCATTTTTTATTGCTTCTGGTTGCTAGAAGCTTGTTCTTTGGCATTCTTTCCCATTCCTGAAACTGTCATTTAAGGAATTTGATCAATTTTGCTTTATATGTTGTTTTTTCTCTTACATATTGCAAGATGTCTCACGTTGCATCTGAGTCAGAAGATACTACAGGAAAATCGCTGTCTAGTGCTGGATCTACCAAAGCTAAGTGTATCTGCTGTAAACTTTTGGTAGCTATTCCTCCGGCTGTTGTTTGTATTGATTGTCATGACAAACTTGTTAAAGCAGATAATATTTCCTTTAGTAATGTACCATTGCCTGTTGCAGTTCCCTCAACATCTAAGGTGCAGAATGTTCCTGATAACATAAGAGATTTTGTTTCTGAATCCATAAAGAAGGCTATGTCTGTTATTTCTCCTTCTAGTAAACATAAAAAATCTTTTAAAACTTCTCTCCCTACAGATGAATTTTTAAATGAACATCATCATTCTGATTCTGATGACTCTTCTGGTTCAGAGGATTCTGTCTCAGAGGTTGATGCTGATAAATCTTCATATTTATTTAAAATGGAATTTATTCGTTCTTTACTTAAAGAAGTACTAATTGCTTTAGAAATAGAGGATTCTGGTCCTCTTGATACTAATTCTAAACGTTTGGATAAGGTATTTAAAGCTCCTGTGGTTATTCCAGAAGTTTTTCCTGTTCCTAATGCTATTTCTGCAGTAATTTCCAAAGAATGGGATAAATTGGGTAATTCATTTACTCCTTCTAAACGTTTCAAGCAATTATATCCTGTGCCGTCTGACAGATTAGAATTTTGGGACAAAATCCCTAAAGTTGATGGGGCTATTTCTACCCTTGCTAAACGTACTACTATTCCTACGTCAGATGGTACTTCGTTTAAGGATCCTTTAGATAGGAAAATTTAATACTTTCTAAGAAAAGCTTATCTGTGTTCAGGTAATCTTCTTAGACCTGCTATATCTTTGGCTGATGTTGCTGCAGCTTCAACTTTTTGGTTGGAAACTTTAGCGCAACAAGTAACACATCATGATTCTCATGATATTATTATTCTTCTTCAGCATGCTAATAATTTTATCTGTGATGCCATTTTTGATATTATCAGAGTTGATGTCAGGTTTATGTCTCTAGCTATTTTAGCTAGAAGAGCTTTATGGCTTAAAACTTGGAATGCTGATATGGCTTCTAAATCAACTCTACTTTCTATTTCTTTCCAGGGTAACAAATTATTTGGTTCTCAGTTGGATTCTATTATTTCAACTGTTACTGGTGGGAAAGGAACTTTTTTACCACAGGATAAAAAATCTAAAGGTAAAAACAGGGCTAATAATCGTTTTCGTTCCTTTCGTTTCAACAAAGAACAAAAGCCTGATCCTTCATCCTCAGGAGCAGTTTCAGTTTGGAAACCATCTCCAGTCTGGAATAAATCCAAGCCAGCTAGAAAGGCAAAGCCTGCTTCTAAGTCCACATGAAGGTGCGGCCCTCATTCCAGCTCAGCTGGTAGGGGGCAGGTTACGTTTTTTCAAGGAAATTTGGATCAATTCTGTTCACAATCTTTGGATTCAGAACATTGTTTGAGAAGGGTACAGAATTGGTTTCAAGATGAGACCTCCTGCAAAGAGATTTTTTCTTTCCCGTGTCCCAGTAAATCCAGTAAAAGCTCAAGCATTTCTGAATTGTTTCAGATCTAGAGTTGACTGGAGTAATTATGCCAGTTCCAGTTCCGGAACAGGGGATGGGGTTTTATTCAAATCTCTTCATTGTACCAAAGAAGGAGAATTCCTTCAGACCAGTTCTGGATCTAAAAATATTGAATCGTTATGTAAGAATACCAACGTTCAAGATGGTAACTGTAAGGACTATCTTGCCTTTTGTTCAGCAAGGGAATTATATGTCCACAATAGATTTACAGGATGCATATCTGCATATTCCGATTCATCCAGATCATTATCAGTTCCTGAGATTCTCTTTTCTGGACAAGCATTACCAGTTTGTGGCTCTGCCGTTTGGCCTAGCTACAGCTCCAAGAATTTTTACAAAGGTTCTCGGTGCCCTTCTGTCTGTAATCAGAGAACAGGGTATTGTGGTATTTCCTTATTTGGACGATATCTTGGTACTTGCTCAGTCTTTACATTTAGCAGAATCTCATACGAATCGACTTGTGTTGTTTCTTCAAGATCATGGTTGGAGGATCAATTTACCAAAAAGTTCATTGATTCCTCAGACAAGGGTAACCTTTCTGGGTTTCCAGATGGATTCAGTGTCCATGACTCTGTCTTTAACAGACAAGAGACGTCTAAAATTAATTACAGCTTGTCGAAACCTTCAGTCACAATCATTCCCTTCGGTAGCCTTATGCATGGAAATTCTAGGTCTTATGACTGCTGCATCGGACGCGATCCCCTTTGCTCGTTTTCACATGCGACCTCTTCAGCTCTGTATGCTGAATCAATGGTGCAAGGATTACACAAAGATATCTCAATTAATATCTTTAAAACCGATTGTTCGACACTCTCTAACGTGGTGGACAGATCACCATCGTTTAATTCAGGGGGCTTCTTTTGTGCTTCCGACCTGGACTGTAATTTCAACAGATGCAAGTCTCACAGGTTGGGGAGCTGTGTGGGGATCTCTGACGGCACAAGGAGTTTGGGAATCTCAGGAGGTGAGATTACCAATCAATATTTTAGAACTCTGTGCAATTTTCAGAGCTCTTCAGTTTTGGCCTCTTCTGAAGAGAGAATCGTTCATTTGTTTTCAGACAGACAATGTCACAACTGTGGCATACATCAATCATCAAGGAGGGACTCACAGTCCTCTGGCTATGAAAGAAGTATCTCGAATTTTGGTTTGGGCGGAATCCAGCTCCTGTCTAATCTCTGCGGTTCATATCCCAGGTATAGACAATTGGGAAGCGGATTATCTCAGTCGCCAAACGTTGCATCCGGGCGAATGGTCTCTTCACCCAGAGGTATTTCTTCAGATTGTTCAAATGTGGGAACTTCCAGAAATAGATCTGATGGCGTCTCATCTAAACAAGAAACTTCCCAGGTATCTGTCCAGATTCCGGGATCCTCAGGCGGAGGCAGTGGATGCATTATCACTTCCTTGGAAGTATCATCCTGCCTATATCTTTCCGCCTCTAGTTCTTCTTCCAAGAGTAATCTCCAAGATTCTGAAGGAATGCTCGTTTGTTCTGCTGGTAGCTCCGGCATGGTCTCACAGGTTTTGGTATGCGGATCTTGTCCGGATGGCCTATTGCCAACCGTGGACTCTTCCGTTAAGCCCAGATCTTCTGTCTCAAGGTCCTTTTTTCCATCAGGATCTGAAATCCTTAAATTTAAAGGTATGGAGATTGAACGCTTGATTCTTGGTCACAGAGGTTTCTCTGACTCTGTGATTAATACTATGTTACAGGCTCGTAAATCTGTATCTAGAGAGATATATTATAGAGTCTGGAAGACTTATATTTCTTGGTGTGTTTCTCATCATTTTTCTTGGCATTCTTTTAGAATACCGAGAATATTACAGTTTCTTCAAGATGGTTTAGATAAGGGTTTGTCTGCAAGTTCCTTGAAAGGACAAATCTCTGCTCTTTCTGTTCTTTTTCACAGAAAAATTGCTATTCTTCCTGATATTCATTGTTTTGTACAAGCTTTGGTTCGTATAAAGCCTGTCATTAAGTCAATTTCTCCTCCTTGGAGTTTGAATTTGGTTCTGGGGGCTCTTCAAGCTCCTCCATTTGAACCTATGCATTCATTGGACATTAAATTACTTTCTTGGAAAGTTTTGTTCCTTTTGGCCATCTCTTCTGCCAGAAGAGTTTCTGAATTATCTGCTCTTTCTTGTGAGTCTCCTTTTCTGATTTTTCATCAGGATAAGGCGGTGTTGCGAACTTCTTTTGAATTTTTACCTAAAGTTGTGACTTCCAACAACATTAGTAGAGAAATTGTGGTTCCTTCATTATGTCCTAATCCTAAGAATTCTAAGGAGAAATCGTTGCATTCTTTGGATGTTGTTAGAGCTTTGAAATATTATATTGAAGCTACTAAATCTTTCCAAAAGACTTCTAGTCTATTTGTTATCTTTTCCGGTTCTAGAAAAGGCCAGAAAGTTTCTGCCATTTCTTTGGCATCTTGGTTGAAATCTTTAATTCATCTTGCCTATGTTGAGTCGGGTAAAACTCCGCCTCAGAAAATTACAGCTCATTCTACTAGGTCAGTTTCTACTTCCTGGGCGTTTAGGAATGAAGCTTCGGTTGATCAGATTTGCAAAGCAGCAACTTGGTCCTCTTTGCATACTTTTACTAAATTCTACCATTTTGATGTATTTTCTTCTTCTGAAGCAGTTTTTGGTAGAAAAGTACTTCAGGCAGCGGTTTCAGTTTGAATCTTCTGCTTATGTTTTTCATTAAACTTTATTTTGGGTGTGGATTATTTTCAGCAGGAATTGGCTGTCTTTATTTTGTCCCTCCCTCTCTAGTGACTCTTGTGTGGAAAGATCCACATCTTGGGTAGTCATTATCCCATACGTCACTAGCTCATGGACTCTTGCTAATTACATGAAAGAAAACATAATTTATGTAAGAACTTACCTGATAAATTCATTTCTTTCATATTAGCAAGAGTCCATGAGGCCCGCCCTTTTTTTGTGGTGGTTATGATTTTGTATAAAGCACAATTATTCCAATTCCTTATTTTATATGCTTTCGCACTTTTTTATCACCCCACTTCTTGGCTATTCGTTAAACTGAATTGTGGGTGTGGTGAGGGGTGTATTTATAGGCATTTTGAGGTTTGGGAAACTTTGCCCCTCCTGGTAGGAATGTATATCCCATACGTCACTAGCTCATGGACTCTTGCTAATATGAAAGAAATGAATTTATCAGGTAAGTTCTTACATAAATTATGTTTTCTGTTTAAAACATACATGTGCCAAAAAAAAATACAATGATCATTTGCAAAACAAAGATTAAAGGCTTAGGCCTTGTGTTAAATATAGAGTCCATACATATCTCAGATAAGTGAGTCCATAAGGAGTTCAATAGAGTCCAAACTGTAGAACCCCTTTGAAAGATGAACCAGTAAAGTTCCCAACATTGAGGGCCTTGCATTTTCACAATTTTTCCTTCTTTTTTGTAACAAAATAACCAAAGTAAACTAGTAACAATAAACATTGAACAGTTATAATTTCCATGTGTGTCCATTAATTCTTGGTCGAAGCATATCTTTGTGTTTTCATCTAAACAAATACATCTGGTATCAACACAATATGACATTAAGGAGTATTAACATCTAAGCCTGGAATGTGAAAGTCCGTGACAACCCATAGAACACAACGTCATCTTAGGAAAGTAGAGGGATTCGTCTTGAGTAGTCTGTATGTAGTTGATTAGTGTATACAAAGGAGTCGTGGTAGGGCCCTAAGTGGGTCTAGAATCCCACAGAAACAATATCTCTGCATGAGTGTCTAATTTGTTTATTAAAAGATAGTGATATCTTTCCAGCTTGAGATTGAGTTGTATCTCTTGTATCCACTCAGCTTGGGAGGGAATTTATTCTTTTTTCCACAGTCTTGGAATTAGTTGATTTGCACTGTTAATCATTATTTGTAGTAGTTTATAGTGTAGTTGTGAGTTAAGTTTGGGGTATTTGTGGAACAGGTAGATAGTCGGGTCGTGAGGCATCGAAGTGCCAATGGTGTTTTGTATATATGGTATAATAGATGTCCAAAATGCTTGAATTTTAGGACAGGCCCACCAAATATGGAATAGCGTGCCCTCTTCCCTACACTGTCTCCAGCAGCGGTTAGAAGAACCAGGAAAGAGATGCTTGAGTCTCTGTGGTGTGAGATACCACCTAGTTAATAATTTCATGTTGGTTCATTGGCAGGGTTTTTATTCAAATCCCTTCGTGGTTCCCAAAAAAGGAGGGAACCTTCAAACCAGTTTTAGATCTCAAGTTTCTAAACAAGTTTCTCAGAGTCCCATCGTTCAAGATGGAGACCATTCGTACGTTATTACCAATGATCCAGGAGGGTCAATACATGACCACTGTGGATCTGAAGGACGCGTACTTTCACATTCCTATTCAGAAGGATCATCATTAGTTCCTGAGGTTCGCCTTCCAGGACAAGCATTATCAGTTTGTGGCTCTTCCCTTCGGGTTGGCCACGGCTCCCAGGATCTTCACAAGGGTTCTAGGGTCACTTCTGGCGGTTCTCAGACCGCGAGGTATAGCAGGGGCGCCCTATCTGGACGATATCTTGATCCAGGCGTCAACCTATCTTCTGTCCAAATCTCACATGGACATCGTGTTGTCTTTTCTAAGAACTCACAGTTGGAAAGTGAACGGGGAAAAAAGTTCACTAGTCCCTCTAACAAGAGTTCCATTCCTGGGTACTCTACTAGGTTCAGTAAACATGAAAGTGTTTCTGACGGAGGTCAGAAAATCAAAGACCCTTCACCAGCCAACAGTGGCGCAGTGTATGGAAGCTATCTGCCTAATGGTAGCAGCAATGGACATTGTGCCGTTTGCTCGCTTTCATTTCAGACCACTACAACTGTGCATGGTCAGGCAGTGGAATGGGGATTATGCGAATTTGTCTCCTCCAATAAATCTGGACCAGGAGACCGGAGATTCTCTTCAGTGGTGGTTGTCTCAAGACCATCTGTCCCAGGGGATGTACTTTCGCAGGCCATTTTGGGTTGTGGTAACGACGGACGCCAGCCTGCTGGGCTGGGGTGCAGTCTGGAATTCCCTGAAGGCTCAGGGTGTGTGGACTCAACTACCGATCAATATTCTGGAACTGAGAGCGATATTCAACACGCTTCAGGCGTGGCCTCAGTTGGCTGCGGCCAGATTCATAAGATTCCAGTCGGACAACATCACGACTGTGGCGTATATCAATCATCAGGGGGGAACAAGGAGTTCTCTAGAGATGATAGAGGTATCAAAAATAATCCGATGGGCGGAGTCTCACTCTTGCCATCTCTCTGCAATCTACGTCCCAGGAGTAGAGCACTGGGAAGCAGATTTCCGAAGTCGTCAGACTTTTCATCCAGGGGAGTGGGAACTCCACCTGGAGGTGTTTGCTGCTTTGATTCTTCAATGGGGCACACCGGAATCGGATCTGATGGCATCTCGACAGAATGCCAAACTTCCTCTTTACGGGTCCAGATCAAGGGACCCCAAGGGGGCACTGATAGATGCTCTAGCAGTACCTTGGTCGTTCAACCTGGCTATGTGTTGCCACCTTTTCATCTCCTGCCACCTGTGATTACAAGAATCATACAGGAGAGGGCTTCAGTGATTCTAATAGCTCCTGCGTGGCCACGCAGGACCTGGTATGCGGATCTAGCGGACATGTCATCTCTACCTCCGTGGTAACTACCATTGAGGAAGGATCTTTTCATCCGAGGTCCGTTCCTACATCCAAATCTAACTTCTCTGCAACTGACTGTCTGGAGATTGCACGCTTGATTTTATCAAGGCGAGGATTCTCTGAGTCGGTCATTGATTTTTATTGGTGCGAATCCAGAGGTTATTCATGGAGTAAAGTTCGGATTCCTAGGGTTCTGCCCTTTCTCCAAGAAGGATTGGAGAAAGGTCTTTCAGCTAGTTCCTTAAAGAGACAGATTTCTGCTTTGTCCATTTGCTTCATAAGCGTCTGGCAGATGTTCCAGACGTTCAGACCTTTTGTCAGGCTTTAATCAGAATCAAGCCTGTGTTTAAACCCATTGCTCTGCCATAGAGTTTGAATTTAGTTCTTGAAGTTCTTCAAGGGGTTCCATTTGAACCTATGCATTTCATAGATATTAAGCTTCTATCTTGGTAAGTTCTGTTTTTAGTAGCTATCTCTTCGGCTCGAAGAGTTTCTGAATTATCTGCTTTACAGTGTGACTCACCTTATCTTGTTTTCCATGCGGATAAGGTGGTTTTGCGTAATTCCTTCCTAAGGTTGTTTCTAATAGGAATGTCAATCAGGAAATAGTTTTTCCTTCTCTGTGTCCTAATCCTCCTTCCAAGAAGGAACGTCTGTTGCACAACCTAGATGTGGTTCGTGCTTTAAAGTTCTACTTACAAGCAACTAAAGATTTCCGTCAAACATCTTCATTGTTTGTTGTCTATTCTGGAAAGCGGTGAGGTCAAAAGGCTATGGCAACCTCTTTTTTCGGCTGAAAAGCATCATCCGTTTGGCTTATGAGACTGCTGGCCAGCAGCCTCCTGCAAGGATTACTGCTCACTCTACTAGAGCAGTGGCTTCCACATGGGCTTTTTAAAATGAGGCTTCTGTTGCACAGATTTGTAAGGCGGCGACTTGGTCTTCGCTTCATACTTTTTCCAAATTTTCCAAATTTGATTCTTTTGCTTCTTCAAGGCTATTTTTGGGAGAAAGGTTCTACAAGCAGTGGTGCCTTCCGTTTAGGTACCTGTCTTGTCCCTCCCTTCATCCGTGTCCTAAAGCTTTGGTATTGGTATCCCACATGCATTGGATGAATCCGTGGACTCGATACATCTTGCAAGAGAAAACAAAATTTATGCTTACCTGATAAATTTCTTTCTCTTGCGATGTATCGAGTCCACGGCCTGCCCTGTATATTTAAGACAGGTAGTATATTTTGTTAAAAAACTTCAGTCACCTCTGCACCCTATAGTTTCTCCTTTTTCTTCCTAACCTTCGGTCGAATGACTGGGGGGTGGAGTTAGGGGGGGAGCTATATAGACAGCTCTGCTGTGGGTGCTCTCTTTGCCACTTCCTGTTGGGAAGGAGAATATCCCACAAGTATTGGATGAATCCGTGGACTCGATACTTCGCAAGAGAAAGAAATTTATCAGGTAAGCATAAATTTTGTTTTTGTGAAAAATACTTGCAGCTTTAATTTTATTAAGCTCCTTAATATATTAAAACATTTATATCATATCACCTCTTTCCCTTCTATCCTCTAAACTATACATATTTAGGTCATTGAGCCTTTCTGGGAAAGTTTCATGGAATTACCCTCCTAACCACTATGAGGAGGTGAACACACTGCAACATACCAGGACTTTAAATAAGGGCCTAACTTGTCATCTGTAATAAAAAAAATTCTGCTGACCTTACTGCAATACTGCATTGTTAACCAAATTTCAAATCATCTTAGATGATAATTCCTCTTCTGTAACAATCATTAAATTGCCATTGAGTCTGTACTTAACGTTTTTATTTTTCTGGTGTTAAACTTTAGAAAATCCTAGTCCTGACCCTCTAATTTTTTTATATCATTTTATTTGGTCCCCCCCCAAAGAGACTTTTAATTAGCCCCCAGGATTGGGTGGGGTCTCCCCTTATTGCTTACATATGCCAAACAGTCTAATTGGTAGGTATGGGAGAAAATTCAGATTTTGTTTTGGATTTATGCAAACAAATGGCGAATATGACTGCAGGTAGCGGCATTTAGCGTTTTTTCCACTCTAGATATATCAGTGTGATCTGTGCAAATTCAGGTCTCTGTGTGTTGCACTTTCACAATGATATATCTGGCTCCAAAAATAGCTGAATGCTGCCACCTGCAGCCATAGTCAGCATTCGTTGTGCATACGAATTCCGAATCTGAATTTCCTCCTATGCCTCAATTGTTATCTAGTTGCTATAGTAAAAATCAGAATAAAACAGAATGCAAATGAGCTCTATATTTAACTATTCAATTACCGTAGTTCACAACTCAGGTCTACCACCTTCTGAAAAAAACTCAATATCCTTATTTGTTTGATTCTTTTTTAGCTTGATCCCTTTTTAGATAAGACATAAAGGGACAGTCAACTCGATTTTATTTATTGTTTAAAAAGATAGATTATCCCTTTATTACCCATTCCCCAGTTTTGCATAACCAATATGGTTATATTAATATAATTTAAACCTCTGTAATTGCTTTGTATCTAAGCCTATTTTGACAGCCCCCTAATCACATGGCTATTTATTTATTATCTATTGACTTGCATTTTAGCTAATTAGTGCAGTGTCAGTCACAGTTCCACGGGAGAGAGCACAATGTTATCTTTATCGCCCACATGAATTAGCAGTCTCTTGTTGTAAAAAGCTAATAAAAAAAAAGCATGTGATAAGAGGCTGTCTGTAGTGGCTTAGAAACAGGCAGAAATTTAGATGTTTAAATGTTATAAAGTATATTAATATAACAATGTTGACTGTGCAAAGCTGGGGAATGCTTAGTAAAGACGGTATCTATCTTTTTAAAGAATAACAGTTTTGGTGTTGACTGTCCCTTTAAAGGACCATAATTGTCGGGGGGGGGGAAATACATGCTCTAATCCGTTAGAGCATATTGTTTTACAATTATTGACCCTGCTCCACTGTGTATTTAACTTCCACAAAGGGGTTAAACACACTATAGAAGTGCTACTTGCGACCTGTGGTGCTTTGTTGTTTCCTGAGCGTAACTAGTGCTGCTGACTGGATCAGCGGAAGGTTCCGTTCAGGACCAGCAGTGCACCACAGCACTTCTACTGGAGGTTAAACACAATAATTAATTAGAGCAAGGGTGATGGTTATAGAATGACATGGTCTAATGGATTAGAGCATGCAGTTTTTTTTATTATTATGGCTTTTTAATGAGTTAAGTAAGAAAGCATGGAGTATGGATTTTTTACTAAATGTAGGAAACAAGGAACAGACCCTGGAAATTATATTAGATGGAGAACAAAAAACTGCAGGAAATGTCAGAGGTAAATAAACACCACACATTTTCTTTCTTTTAGCTACAGCAGCAAAGTGGATTTGCTGAAGATTCTTGTTGCAGCTTCTTACCAACACATTCCTTCTCTTGATGAAATTATAAGACCAGCTGCAGTTACAAGACTACGAAATCGTCTTTTGGAGGCAGAGTATTACAACTTAGCAATAGAGGTACGTTATAATTGAAATATGAAATCTATGTGGAGAAATAAAGTTTTTATTTCTTTCCTAAGATATGGTGAGTCAGCGGAATCATCAATTACTAGTGGGAATATCACTCATGGCCAGCAGGAGGCGGCAAAGAGCACTACAGCAAAGCTGCTATATGTCACTTCGCTTACCCATAATCCCCAGTAATTCTCTTTGCCTGCGATGCAGGTGGAGGTGAAGATTTGGAAAATTTAAATTTAAAAGGAACATTTATTTATGAACTTTTTTTGTTCTGTATTATATCCTTTGATGATTCTTTGATGTCAGAGCTTTTTTTGGTGCTTTTCTTCACTTCCTGTAGAGTGGGGTGCGCATATTTCAGATGGCTCTGCTGTTTAGAAGGCTTCTTGCTGTTTTTGCTTCTCTGGAATCCGGCTTGTAAACAGATTGTTTTTTTCCTCAGTTTGCTGCGGGTTGCAGGACAGGTAGGACACCTCAGTAATTCTGCTGAGGTGTAGAGTGTTGCCTGGGGTATGTTTTTCTTGATCTGGTAAATATCTTTATTGGTGTGAATCCAGAGGCTACTCTTGGAGTATAGTCAGGATTCCTAGGATTTTGTCTTTTCTCCAGGAGGGTCTGGAGAAGGGTTTGTCAGCTAGTACTCTGAAAGGTCAGATTTCAGCGTTGTCTATTTTATTGCATAAGCGTTTAGCGTATGTGCCAGACATGCAATCCTTTTGTCAGGCCTTGGTTAGGATCAGGCCTGTATTTTAGTCCGTTACTCCTCCCTGGAGTCTTAACCTTATTCTTAGAGTTTTACAGCGGGCTCCGTTTGAACCTATGCATTCCTTAGATATTAAGATGTTATCTTAGAAGGTTTTGTTTCTTGTTGCTATTTCTTCTTTTCGGAGAGTTTCGGAACTTTCGGCTCTGCAGTTTGATTCTCTTTATCTTATTTTTCATTCTGATAAGGTGGTTCTACGTACTAAATTAGGTTTCCTACCTAAGGTTGTTTCAAACAAGAATATTAATCAGGAGATTGTGGTTCCTTCTTTGTGTCCTAATTCTTCTTCTCCAAAGGAGCGTTTGTTGCACAACCTAGATGTTGTGCATGCTTTGAAGTTTTATCTTCAGGCGACTAAGGACTTTCGTCAGTCTTCTGCTTTGTTTGTTTGTTTGTTTTTCTGGGAGTGCAAGGGTCCGAAAGCTACAGCTACTTCTCTTTCTCTTTGGCTAAGGAGTATTATTCGTTTGGCCTATGAGACTGCTGGACAGCAACCTCCTGACAGAATCACTTCTCATTCCACGAGGGCTGTTTCTTCTTCCTGGGCATTTAAAAATGAAGCTTCTGTGGAACAGATTTGCAAGGCTGCAACTTGGTCCTCTGCATACTTTTTCAAAGTTTTATAAATTTGATACTTTTGCCTCGTTTGAGGCTTCTTTTGGGAGAAAGGTTCTTCAGGCAGTGGTGCCTTCTGTTTAGGTCTACCTGTCTTGTCCCTCCCTTATCATCTGTGCACTCTAGCTTGGGTATTGATTCCCACTAGTAATTGATGATTCCGTGGACTCACCATATCTTAGGAAAGAAAACATAATTTATGCTTACCTGATAAATTTCTTTCTTTCTGGATATGGTGAGTCCACGGCCCACCCTTTATTTAAGACAGTTATTTTTTCTAAAATCTCAGGCACCTCTACACTTTTGTGTTATCTTTTTCCATTTTTCTTTCGACCGAATGATTGGGGATTATGGGTAAGGAAAGTGACATATATAGCCGCTTTGCTGTAGTGCTCTTTGCCTCCTCCTGCTGGCCAAGAGTGATATTCCCACTAGTAATTGATGGTTCCGTGGACTCACCATATCCGGAAATAAATAAATTTATCAGGTAAGCATAAATTGTGTTTTTTCTTAACTATTGTCTAAAATAAAGCTAATTTTCTATTAATTTATGGCACACACTCAAAAAAGTTTACAGCTAGTTACGAGTTTTGCATTATGAGTCAAATAGCATCGTTATGGCCCATAATGCTTCATTTTCCCTAACGCTGCTATTGCAAGTCTTGTCGGTATAGGTGTACCGCACACCTTTTAGCCAGTCACGCAACGTCAGTACCGCACTTTAAAAAGTCCTTTCTCTTGTTAAGTGTATCCAGTCCACAGATCATCCATTACTTGTGGGATATTCTCCTTCCCAACAGGAAGTTGCAAGAGGATCACCCACAGCAGAGCTGCTATATAGCTCCTCCCCTCACTGCCATACCCAGTCATTCTCTTGCAACTCTCAACAAAGATGGACGTAGTAAGAGGAGAGTGGTGTATTATAGTTAGTTTTTTAACTTCAATCAAAAGTTTGTTATTTTTAAATGGTACCGGAGTGTACTGTTTCATCTCAGGCAGCATTAGAAGAAGAATCTGCCTGTGATTTCTATGATCTTAGCAGAAGTAACTAAGATCCACTGCCGTTCTCACATATTCTGAGGAGTGAGGTAACTTCAGAGGGGGAATGGCGTGCAGGTTTTCCTGCAATAAGGTATGTGCAGTTAACATATTTCTAGGGATTGAATTTGCTAGAAAAATGCTGCTGATACCGGATTAATGTAAGTTAAGCCTAAATGCAGTGATTTAATAGCGACTGGTATCAGGCTTATTAACAGAGATACATACTCTTATAAAAGTGTAATATAAAACGTTTGCTGGAATGTTAATCGTTTTTATATATGTTTGGTGACAAAACTTATTGGGGCCTAGTTTTTTTCCACATGGCTGGCTTGATTTTTACCTAGAAACAGTTTCCTGAGGCTTTCCACTGTTGTAATATGAGTGGGAGGGGCCTAGCTAGAATTACAGACTGAGACACTCAGCTTCCTTCTGCATGATACAGGACATCTCTGAAGGGCTCAAAAGGCTTCAAAAGTCGTGTTTGAGGACGGTAACAACCACAGTAGACTGTGGCAGTTGTTGTGACTGTGTTTAAAAACGTTTTTGTCATTTATTTTTCCGTTTTTGGTATTAAGGGGTTAATCATCCATTTGCAAGTGGGTGCAATGCTCTGCTGACTTGTTACATAGACTGTAAAAATTTTGTTCGTGTAACTGCCTTTTTTCACTGTTATTTCAAATTTTGTCAAAATTTGTTTCTCTTAAAGGCACAGTAACGTTTTTTATATTGCTTGTTAACTTGCTTTAAAGTGTTTTCCAAGCTTGCTAGTCTCATTGCTAGTCTGTACAAACATGTCTGAAACAGAGTATACTTGTTCATTATGTTTAAAAGCCATGGTGGAGCCCCATAGGAGAATGTGTACTAAATGTATTGATTTCACCTTAAATAGTAAAGATCAGTCTTTATCTATAAAAGAATTGTCACCAGAGGGGTCTGTCGAGGGGGAAGTTATGCCGACTAACTCTCCCCACGTGTCGGACCCTTCGCCTCCCGCTCAAGGGACGCACGCTAATATGGCGCCAAGTACATCAGGGACGCCCATAGCGATTACTTTGCAGGACATGGCTGCAATCATGAATAATACCCTGTCAGAGGTATTATCCAGATTGCCTGAATTGAGAGGCAAGCGCGATAGCTCTGGGGTTAGACGAGATACAGAGCGCGTAGATGCTGTAAGAGCCATGTCTGATACTGCGTCACAATATGCAGAACCTGAGGACGGAGAGCTTCAGTCTGTGGGTGACTTCTCTGAATCGGGGAGACCTGATTCAGAGATTTCTAATTTTAAATTTAAGCTTGAGAACCTCCGTGTATTGCTTGGGGAGGTATTAGCTGCTCTGAATGACTGTGACACAATTGCAGTGCCAGAGAAATTGTGTAGGCTGGATAAATACTATGCAGTGCCGGTGAGTACTGATGTTTTTCCAATACCTAAAAGGCTTACAGAAATTATTAGTAAGGAGTGGGATAGGCCCGGTGTGCCCTTTTCCCCACCTCCTATATTTAGAAAAATGTTTCCAATAGATGCCACTACACGGGACTTATGGCAGACAGTCCCTAAGGTGGAGGGAGCAGTTTCTACTTTAGCAAAGCGTACCACTATCCCGGTTGAGGACAGTTGTGCTTTTTCAGATCCAATGGATAAAAAATTAGAGGGTTACCTTAATAAAATGTTTATTCAACAAGGTTTTATTTTACAGCCCCTTGCATGCATTGCGCCTGTCACTGCTGCGGCGGCATTCTGGTTTGAGGCCCTGGAAGAGGCCATCCATACAGCTCCATTGACTGAAATTGTTGACAAGCTTAGAACTCTTAAGCTAGCTAACTCATTTGTTTCTGATGCCATTGTTCATTTGACTAAACTAACGGCTAAGAATTCCGGATTCGCCATCCAGGCGCGTAGGGCACTATGGCTCAAATCCTGGTCAGCTGATGTGACTTCAAAGTCTAAATTACTCAACATTCCTTTCAAGGGGCAGACCTTATTCGGGCCTGGTTTGAAAGAAATTATTGCTGACATTACTGGAGGTAAGGGTCATACCCTTCCTCAGGACAGGACCAAATCAAAGGCCAAACAGTCTAATTTTCGTGCCTTTCGAAATTTCAAGGCAGGTGCAGCATCAACTTCGTCTGCTTCAAAACAAGAGGGAACTTTTGCTCAATCCAAGCAGGCCTGGAAACCTAACCAGTCCTGGAACAAGGGCAAGCAGGCCAGAAAGCCTGCTGCTGCCTCTAAGACAGCATGAAGGAACGGCCCCCTATCCGACAACGGATCTAGTAGGGGGCAGACTCTCTCTCTTCGCCCAGGCGTGGGCAAGAGATGTTCAGGATCCCTGGGCATTGGAGATCATATCTCAGGGATATCTTCTGGACTTCAAAGCTTCTCCACAAGGGAGATTTCACCTTTCAAGATTATCTGCAAACCAGATAAAGAAAGAGGCATTCCTCAGTTGCGTACAAGATCTCCTTGTAATGGGAGTGATCCATCCAGTTCCGCGGACGGAACAAGGACAGGGGTTTTATTCAAATCTGTTTGTGGTTCCCAAAAAAGAGGGAACCTTCAGACCAATTTTGGATTTAAAGATCCTAAACAAATTCCTCAGAGTTCCGTCATTCAAGATGTAAACTATTCGAACCATTTTATCCATGATCCAAGAGGGTCAGTACATGACCACAGTGGACTTAAAGGATGCCTAACTTCACATTCCGATTCACAAGAATCATCATCAGTTCCTGAGGTTTGCCTTTCTAGACAGGCATTACCAATTTGTAGCTCTTCCATTCGGGTTGGCTACAGCCCCAAGAATTTTTACAAAGGTTCTGGGCTCACTTCTGGCTGTCCTGAGACCGCGAGGCATAGCGGTGGCTCCTTACCTGGACGACATCCTGATACAGGCGTCAAGCTTTCAAATTGCCAAATCTCATACAGAGATAGTTCTGGCATTCCTGAGGTCGCATGGGTGGAAAGTGAACAAAGAAAAAGAGTTCTCTATCTCCTCTCACAAGGGTTTCCTTCCTAGGGACTCTAATAGATTCTATAGAAATGAAAATTTACCTGACGGAGTCCAGGTTATCAAAACTTCTAAATGCTTGCCGTGTTCTTCACTCCATTCCACGCCCCACGGTGGCTCAGTGCATGGAAATAATCGGCTTAATGGTTGCGGCGATGGACATAGTGCCATTTGCTCCCCTGCATCTCAGACCGCTGCAATTATGCATGCTCAGTCAGTGGAATGGGGATTACACAGATTTGTCCCCTCTACTAAATCTGGATCAGGAAACCAGAGATGCTCTTCTCTGGTGGTTATCTCGGGTACATCTGTCCAAGGGTATGACCTTTCGCAGACCAGTTTGGACAATTGTAACAACAGATGCCAGCCTTCTAGGTTGGGGTGCAGTCTGAAACTCCCTGAAGGCTCAGGGTTCATGGACTCAGGAGGAGAAACTCCTCCCAATAAATATTCTGGAGTTAAGAGCAATATTCAATGCTCTTCTAGCTTGGCCTCAGTTAGCAACACTGAGGTTCATCAGATTTCAGTCGGACAACATCACGACTGTGGCTTACATCAACCATCAAGGGGGAACCAGGAGTTCCCTAGCGATGTCAGAAGTCTCCAAGATAATTCGCTGGGCAGAGACTCACTCTTGCCACCTGTCAGCGATCCATATCCCATGTGTAGAAAAACTGGGAGGCGGATTTTCTAAGTCGTCAGACTTTTCATCCGGGGGAGTGGGAACTCCATCCGGAGGTGTTTGCTCAATTGATTCTCCGTTGGGGCAAACCAGAATTGGATCTCATGGCGTCTCGCCAGAACGCCAAGCTTCCTTGTAACGGATCCAGGTCCAGGGATCCAGAAGCGGCACTGATAGATGCTCTAGCAGCGCCTTGGTTCTTCAACCTGGCTTATGTGTTTCCACCGTTTCCTCTGCTCCCTCGGCTGATTGCCAAAATCAAACAGGAGAGAGCATCGGTGATATTGATAGCGCCTGCGTGGCCACGCAGGACCTGGTATGCAGACCTAGTGGACATGTCATCCTCTCCACCATGGACTCTGCCTCTGAGACAAGACCTTCTAATACAAGGTCCTTTGAATCATCCGAATCTACTTTCTCTGAGACTGACTGCATGGAGATTGAACGCTTGATCCTATCAAAGCGTGGCTTCTCCGAGTCAGTAATTGACACCTTAATACAGGCACGAAAGCCTGTCACCAGGAAAATTTACCACAAGATATGGCGTAAATATCTTCATTGGTGAGAATCCAAGAATTACTCATGGAGTAGGGTTAGGGTTCCTAGGATATTGTCCTTCCTCCAAGAGGGTTTGGACAAAGGATTATCAGCTAGTTCTTTAAAGGGACAGATTTCTGCTCTGTCTATTCTTTTACACAAGCGTCTGGCAGAAGTTCCAGACGTTCAGGCATTTTGTCAGGCTTTAGTTAGAATTAAGCCTGTGTTTAAACCTGTTGCTCCTCCATGGAGCTTAAACTTGGTTCTTAAAGTTCTTCAGGGGGTTCCGTTTGAACCCCTTCATTCTATTGATATCAAACTTCTATCATGGAAAGTTCTTTTTCTGATGGCTATTTCCTCGGCTCGATGAGTCTCGGAGTTATCTGCCTTACATTGTGATTCTCCTTATCTGATCTTTCATTCAGATAAAGTTGTTCTGCGTACAAAACCTGGGTTTTTACCTAAGGTGGTTTCTAACAAGAATATCAATCAAGAGATTGTTGTTCCATCATTATGTCCTAATCCTTCTTCAAAGAAGGAACGTCTTTTGCATAATCTAGACGTGGTCCGTGCCTTGAAGTTTTACTTACAGGCTACTAAAGATTTTCGTCAAACATCTAACCTGTTTGTTGTTTACTCTGGACAGAGGAGAGGTCAAAAGGCCTCGGCAACCTCTCTTTCTTTTTGACTTAGGAGTATAATCCGTTCAGCCTATGAGACTGCTGGACAGCAGCCTCCTGAAAGGATTACAGCTCATTCTACTAGAGCTGTGGCTTCCACCTGGGCCTTTAAAAATGAGGCCTCTGTTGAACAGATTTGCAAGGCTGCGAATTGGTCTTCGCTTCATACTTTTTCCAAATTTTACAAATTTGATACTTTTGCTTCTTCGGAGGCTGTTTTTGGGAGAAAGGTGCTACAGGCAGTGGTTCCTTCCGCTTAATCCTGCCTTGTCCCTCCCATCATCCGTGTACTTTAGCTTTGGTATTGGTATCCCACAAGTAATGGATGATCCGTGGACTGGATACACTTAACAAGAGAAAACATAATTTATGCTTACCTGATAAATTTATTTCTCTTGTAGTGTATCCAGTCCACGGCCCGCCCTGTCCTTTTCAGGCAGGTCTAAATTTTAATTAAACTACAGTCACCTCTGCACCCTATGGTTTCTCCTTTCTCGACTTGTTTCGGTCGAATGACTGGATATGGCAGTGAGGGGAGGAGCTATATAGCAGCTCTGGTGTGGGTGATCCTCTTGCAACTTCCTGTTGGGAAGGAGAATATCCCACAAGTAATGGATGATCCGTGGACTGGATACACTACAAGAGAAATAAATTTATCAGGTAAGCATAAATTATGTTTTTTCAATGGGTATCCCATAGCGCCGGTATTATGAGTTTGTCTGGGAGGCCAAAAAGTGAGAAGTACACTCTATAACCACAAGATCCGTACCGCCATCTAAAGTCAGTAGTTATGATTTTTATGCTACAAATCTGTAACCTGAAACTCATAACTAAAGTGTCATAAAGTACACTAAACACCCATAAACTACCTATTAACCCCGAAAACGAGGCCCTTCCGCATCACAAACACTATAATTTATAAACCCCCTAATCTGCCACTCCGGACATCGCCCCCACTATTAAAATGTATTAACCCCTAAACTGCCACCCTCCCGCATTGCAAACACTATTTAAATATTATTAACCCCTAATCTGCAGTCCGCCCACATCGCCGCTATAATAAACCTATTAACCCCTAAACTGAAAGCCCCCACAACAAAATATACTAAAATAAACTATTAACCCCTAAACCTAACGACCCCCTAGCTTTATATTAAAATTACAATTTCCCTATCTTAAATTAAATTAAAACTTACCTGTCAAATTAAATAAATTAATTTTAAACTAACAATTAAACTATTATAATTATTAAACTAAATACCAATTAAATTAAACTGAACTACACATTAAAAAAAAATCCTAAAACTACCAAAAAAAATTAAATAACTAAATTACAAAAAAAACACTAAATAACGAAAAATAAGAAACAAATTATCAAAAATAAAACAGAAATACACCTAATCTAAAAGCCCTATCAAAATAAAAAAGCCCACCAAAATAAAAATCCCTAGCCTACAATAAACTACCAATGGCCCTTAAAAGGGCCTTTTGTGGGGCATTGCCCCAAAGAAATCCGCTCTTTTACCTGTAAAAAAAAATACAAACACCCCCCCAACAGTAAAACCCACCACCCAACCAACCAACCAACCCCCCCCCCCCCCCAATAAAAAAAACTATCTAAAATAACCGAAGCTCCCCATTGCCCTTAAAAGGGCATTTAGCTCTTTTTACATGCCAGACCCTAATCTAAAAATAAAACCCACCAAAAAAAACCTTTAAATAAACACCCCGACGATCCACTTACAGTTATTGAAGTTCCACTTGAAGGATCCATCCAGCCAGCAAGAAGTCTTCATCCAGCGGCAAGAAGTCCATCTTCATCCATCTGGAGAAGTCCTCATCCAGTCGGCAAGAAGTCTTCTTCCAGACGGCATCTTCATCCATCCGGTGCGGAGCAGGTCCATCCTGAAGACATCCGGCATGGAGCATCCTCTTCATATGGTCGCCGCCGTAAAATGGAACTTCAATTCAAGTGACGTCATCCAATATAGCGTCCCTTGCATTTCTATTGGCTGAAAGATTTCAATCAGCCAATAGGATTAGAGCTGCTAAAATCCTATTGGCTGTTCCAATCAGCCAATAGGATTGAGCTCTCATCCTATCCTTTTTTATTAAGTTAGAGGGTTAGGTTTAGCGGTTAATGGATTTATTTAGTGGTAGTGATGTGGGAGGCCAGATGTTTAGGGGTTAATAACTTTAGTATAGTGGCGGCGACATCGGGAGCGGCAGATTAGGGGTTAATAACATTACTTAGGTGGCGGCGATGTTGGGGGCGGAAGATTAGGGGTTAATAACTGTAGGCAGGCGTCGGCGATGTTGGGGACAGCAGATTAGGGGTGTTTAGACATGGGGTTTATGTTAGGATGTTAGGTTTAAACATAACTTTTTATTTCCCCATAGACATCAATGGGGCACGTTACAGAACTTTTCTTTCCGTGATCGCAGGTGTTAGACTTTTTTTTGCCGACTCTCCCCATTGATGTCTATGGGGTAAACGTGCACGAGCACGTCAAAGTAGCGCTTGTATTTGGGTGAGGTATCGAGCTCAACACAACCATATCGCCCGCGCAAGCCTGCTTTTTTAAAACCTGTAATACCAGAGCTATAGGGAGGTGAAATAACACTGCTTTTGTGGCAGTCGTTAAAATCCCTATAGCGCTCAAAACTCGTAATCTAGCTGTTCGTATCTTAGATTATTATTGCTCTTAGGTTCATAGTGGCAACACGTGAAGCAGGAGATTTTTCCTTGATATTGATTTGTTAAAGGGACATTAAACACTACACAAATGCTAAGTAGAATGATGCACTCAAAGGAAAGATTAGTCTGAGAATAACATGTAGATGTATTTTTTAAAGTTTCATTAGTTATTTAAATAGTGACAAAATAAATCAGTGTGCATAAATATGCATATTTGTACCTTTCAATTAAAATGTATTCAGACCTTAAATGGTTAAATCTATTCTGATATTAGGATTCCTTACCCCCACCACTGCAAGCCCACTTGGAGGTACACTTTTTTCTAGCAGTGACATCTTCTTCACTCATTCAGTCTTCTCACAAGCCATACGACTAGTCACAACGTCACAAAAGGCATGGCTCTATGCTAGCTGTATGGCTTGCAAGAAGACTATATGAGCAGTGAAAATGTAACTGCTAGAAAAAGAAAATGTAGTTTAAAGTGGGCCGGCAGAAGTAGAGGTAAAGAATCCTAACATCGGAACAGATTTAACCATTTCAGGTCTGAATACATTTTAATTGAAAGGTACATATATACTATTTATGCAAACTGATTACATATGTATCAGTAAGTAACTTTATATTCACTTTAAGGGGGATTAACACGGATTCAGTTTTGGTAATAATTTATTTAAAATGTATTTAAACAGACATTCATTTCTAATCTCCATCTAAAATCTAAATATAATATTTCCTTCTAAGTACAGGGAGCGTCCACAGCTGCCTTCATTACTTTTGGGAATACAGAACCTGGCCACCAGGAGGAGGCAAAGATACCTCAGCCAAATTCTTAAATACCTCCGCCTCTTCCCTCATCTCCCAGTCATTCTTTGCCTTTTTGTCACAGGAGGTTGGCAGAGAAGTGTCGGAAGATTACGGAGTAGTCTCTTATAGAGGGTAGTACTCTTCTAGATGGGACTGGATTTTTAAGTATTCTTGTCAGCCTCTCAGTAAGGGCATTGATGAAAGTTAGAGTCCAGAGATGCAGGGAGAGTCTTTCTGCGAAACCATCTCGACTCATATTAACAGCTCCATAAGCAATCAGTGTTGACGAGTTTCGCTGCCTGCTTTTCTGCACTCAAGTCTATGTCAGAAGCGATGCTACCATCTGTCAAACTTGAAGGAATATGTTGCTGTTCCACGGCATAGATTCCGGTAAGATCGTTTCAATTTTAACATGCTTTAACGTTAGAAGACAGGGACGCCTTTATCTTTATGGAATCAAGGGTTAATATCTCCGGAGAAGGATTATTGAACAGTGTGGGCTTTAATCATGTTTATGTGATTTTGACTACTTTTGTGTAAGGACGTTTGGGTCTCATAGGCTTTTACGGAACGTACAGGTTATTTTCGAGCTGCGCAGTTTTATGAACTGGCTCAATTTTCTTAGCGGGACTGAATCCTGCACGTTGCACCACGTGACCGGGTGTGGTGACGTTTTTGTTTCCCATTTCCGTATTCCTGATCATTCAACTGCGGAGAAGATCCGTTTTTCTCTGCCTGTCTGGGTCATAGGAGGTTGTGAGTGCCCCAGACATTTGGGGGTGTAAGGTGCCAGTTATTTTTTGAGTTATGGAGGATTCTAATATGTTAAAGGGGGTTTTCCTCTGATTCAGATTTTGATACCTGTGTTTATTGTGAGGAGGCCCAGGTGACCCAGCCCTCTCAATTATGTTCCGTATGCCGCAATAGTGTGTTCTCATCTTCCCATGTTGGAACGTTAGAGACCAATGACCCATCTGCCTCTGAGGATTCGACATCCCGTGAGGTGCGTTCCCTAACATCTTCTGTTCCTACACAGGCGGTTGCCCTGCATACCGTTACTCTTCCTGAAGGAGGCCTTTTTCTACCAGAGGTTACTGCACGGTTTCGCATTGCCATTTCTCTGGCTTTAGCGCATTTGCATCTTCCTGCTACATGCAAGCGAAGACTTAATCTACGTAATCCTGCCCAGGGTCCGGCATGTAAGAGGACTTTGGTATCTGATCAGTCTTCTGGGGAAGAGGTGTCCTCTGAGGCTTCAGAGGTGCTACCTCTAGGGTCGGAGACCCCAGATGCTCCGACAGAGGTGAATTTGGCTTTTAAATTTAGAATGGCTCGCCTGCGTGTACTTCTTAGAGAAGTTTTGGCGACGTTGGAGGGTCCTATTTCTGATCTGTCAGCTGAATCTCAGTCTGCTGATTCAGATAGCGAGCTTGTTTAGACAACTGGAGGGATGGTGATCCTATTCCTTATTGTCTTTATATTGTTATTCTTTATTTTTGTATCAGATTCCCAGTTCAAAACTCTTGAGGAATTGTGTTGCATGACGGGCAGGCCCTGTCGGTTTCACTTTACCTTGGGCTACCTCTTGTGTACGCTTGCCTATTTTCTTTTCTGATCCAGTTAGAAGAGCTTCAACATAATCTCATGAGATCCTTAGGAAGACTTTTCGCTCTTGGATTCTGGTATTAGCGATTTTTATGTCGCGATTGATGGAATTTTCCAGTGGAAGTTCTATATAATAATAAAAAAAATAAAAATAGAAGAAGGTTGTCTCTGGTCGAGGTGTTGTTCCCTCGATATGTCCGAGACTATATTTAAGCTTCGGAGCTTTTATGTTTTCTGTTTATTATTCTCAGTTTTCTGGCCCTGCTAGAAATTTAGAATTTTCTGTTTGATCCTTGAACAGACATGTCGTATCCTTCATATCGGGCTGGTCCTGGTTGGTTATAGTTCCTCTGTTCTTTTGCGGTTTGTACAGATATGTTGTATCCTATCTAGCAGGCTGGTCCTGTTTGGGTACTAGTTAATGCTCTTCCTTCTTCTCTCAAGAGGTTTTTTTTGGGTCCAGAGGAAGCCTTTCTATCATGGAGGTCAGGCTGGTCCTGGTTGGGCGTTTGATATTGGATCGTATGCAGTCCAAGAGGCCTACGAGTTAATTCCCTGCTTTGCAATGCTGTGCCTTAAAGTTTGAATTCTGCGGTGGCAGTTCTTAGTTAGGAACCAAGTTTCGCCTCTTTTGAGGAGGGGAGGATGGGGACTTTTTGGAGTCCTTTTCCCGGTTCATTTTCACAGGGGTGTAATTCCCCCTCTATTGGTGCTCCATAGGGGTTCTCTTTGGCTTGCTATGTTCTCTGTGTAGAGCTTGTTTCTTCCTTTTGAGGGTCGATATACGGTTCCCCCTTCCCTTCTCAGGGGGATGGATATTTTCCTACCATCATGTTGGAGAAATCCGGGTCTTAGGGACCGTTTTATTTCGTAACCTTGTTCTGATCCTAGCCTTCTAGGATCTAGGTTGTTTTTTTTCTATACAGTATCCTGTTTCCTTTGGGTTCTCGTCCTTTTCAGTTGGTTTTGGAATGGAGTTCCTTGGGGTAAGCTCCTTTGGTCCGGTGAATAGCTTACCCACCCAACAACCAGAGGCTTGGCATTTTGAACCCAACTGCAGCTGATTTATGCTCCTGGGTGGTTTTTGTTTTGTTTGATTCAGACAGTAAGTCTCCTAGGCCTTTGGAGGTAAAATGCTCTATAGGCTTGCCCTGCTGTTTTTTGTCAGTCCTCGTTGGTACTGTGGGTGGGGGATTTTCGGCTTGGCATGTTGCTATCTATTCCAGATTTCTGAGATTCTGGTTAGGCTGCACCGGTCACCTGTCTGCAGTATATCTTTCCGGGAAATACCTTTGGTCTACTGCAGCATTTTGCCTTCTCTTCTATGGATGTGGGAAAGTGTCTCTTGGATATCCTTCTGTTTTTTCTTGAAGTCTTGGGTCACTCTTTCTACGCGGAGGACCTGGTCTTCTGAGTTTCCAGTTGGGTTTTTCTGAAGTAGATCCTTTTGCTGACTCTGAGAGTTCAGCAGGGGGTTGAGGGTCTCTCCTTCGTTGTGTCCTTTGGTGGGATCTGATCTAGGTTCTCTGGGCGTTCGTGCCTATCCTAGTCTTATCCTTAGAGGGATCGTGGTCAGGGATTCTTACGTAGATCTCTGGATCCTTCGGTGCTGGGGAAGTTTATTCTTCCTTGTTCCCTTCGACTATATCACATCTCTGGGTTGATTCAGTCTGTCAAGGGTGGGCATCAGGGTTCCTGATGGTCCTTTTTTGTGCTACGACTCGTTTTCGTGGTTGGTCAGGGTTTTCGCCCTTGGTATTTGATGTATCATGAAAAGGGGTTCTCGGATGGGTGTCCGTCCTTTCCTCAGCTTGTAGCTGCTCCTTCGTTTCACTTTTTGGGTTGACGGCCTTCCCTTCCTGGTTTGATGTGGGGGGTGTTGGTTCTCTATGATTTCATTTTTCTTCTTGAGGTTCTCTCTGAGCCTTCCAGGGTGTCCTGGAGAAAGGGTGATTAGCCAGTTCTTTATAGGACAGCTAGTTCTTAGCCTGAGGGTTAATAACAGACGTGTGGTTGCGGGTGGGGATATGTGGGCTCCTAAACAGACCTAGTTACCTGTTTATTTTCCTTTCTGAGTTCATGAACCTTGTTGTTCATTTCTTTTTGCAATGACGCGGCCAGCGGTCAGGCAATTGTGTTCTCTTTTTATGTCCGTCAGGGTTTTCGACTTCTTGTCTAGGATTGCATCTGTTCTTTGTATCGATGCAGCATATGGTCCTTGAACTTGTCTATTCCTTGACCTGTTCTGTTTAGCCATCTGTAGTAGCCTGGTGGTTAGCTTACCTGTCTGGCATGCGGTAGGTCCGCAGTTTGAAACCAGCTGCAGCTCCTCGCACCTTGCTTGTGTGTTCGCAAGTTTCTGGAATATCTCTCCAGATTCTAGTATCTTTTGCAGTCGAGTAATCCGCATTCCTGGGTCTTCTTTCTAAGGAGACTTTTTCTTCGGATTCTGCAAAGGGCTTCTCTCGCCCTTTTATCTGGGATCGTCTTTCAAGGTCCTCTCAGTCTCTTTAGCATATTAATTGTTCTGTGTTCTTCCTATGGAAGGGTACGGTGTTGGGAGTTTTGATTGTTCCCCTTGTTGTGTTCAGGGTGGAGTATTTCTTCACCTGACCTCATAGTCAGCGGGACTCTCGTCTCCTCAGAGCTTTGTGTGCTCTTTTTGGGATCAGTGATTTGTGTGGTCTCTGATGTGTGCTCTTACAGTACTAATTGTTGGGCAGTTCATTGGTCCTGCTCCTTTTAGGGCTTTTTTGCTGCTGTTGAAGCAGTTTTCCGGAGTTTGGAATTTTTTTCAGGCTGTGGTGCCCGCATATGGGCCGCCTTCTTGTTACCCCCCGTTAGCATTCAGTGCCCTTTATAGCTTGGGTATTGTTTTCCTACAAGTAATGAATGCAGCTGTGGACTCCTCCTGTATTTAGAACGAAAACAAAAATTATGACTTACCAGATAATGTCCTTTCCTTCGATACAGGAAGAGTCCACAGCTCCCGCCCGTACTCTCCGGAGGACGGCCCTAAATTTATATTGTTTTTCTTCTGGCACCTTTTTCACCCTGATATTTCTCCTACTGTTCCTTGTTCCCTCGGCAGAATGACTGGGGGATGAGGGAAGTGGGGAAGGTATTTAAGCCTTTTCCTAGGGTGTCTTTGCCTCCTCCTGGTGGTCAGGTTCTGTATTCCCAAAAGTAATGAATGCAGCTGTGGACTCTCCCTGTATCGAAGGAAAGGAAATTATCTGGTAAGTCATAATTTTTTTTATTTACAACTAAACTAGCTACCCTCTTGTATTACAAATATTTTTTCTCATATCATGATTGTTAATACAAAACTTATAATCCACCTTAGGAAAGCAGATGATGAGAGAGAGAAGGCGAGGGGAAGGAAAACACTAGTTCATAGAAAAGTAGATGACCGTAAAAGCCAAAGCTTAAAACAGCAAAATAAATAATGTGTCTTGCAATGATGTTATATTTCCAATAATGAAACATCTTATTTGTTGTTACATTTTGAATTGAATGGCTTTAAACGTGTTTAATCCTTTAAAATTGTGATTTTAGAGCTTAAAACAATAGATACTGTATTTTTATATTAGTGAAGCACTGAGATGATCCCCAGGTTGAATATTATTTGTCACGTGTTTTCTCACTTTTGATAAAGGCTGACTGTGCAAAGTTGTGCCATAATTATAAATTCTATTTGAGAAGGCATCAAATGGTAGAAAAGACCTGCAGTGAAAATCAAGCTCTTCATTGAGCATTAAACACACATCAGGGTATTTTGAATAACCCTGTTGTATGGGGCAAGTGCTATGCAGTTATTTCAGGAGATTGTTGATACATATTTAATGGTTCATTTTTGTCATTAAAGGGACATTTATCTGCTGAGTACAACTACAGTAGAATGCTTACTACTCGCCATGCTATTGTTTTTCCTCCTGTGCCTGCAGCCGTCTTCGAAGTTGTTCTCTTATTTTAACCCCTTACAAGTATTTGTTAGTGAAGCTCTGCATCTTCACACTGGGTGCTGCCATTTTGGAGCTTACATTTATTATCTAACTTTTATAGTGTGCAGAAAATTGTAAAATGTAACACTTCCACTCTCTATTATGTGAGCTAAATTGAAGTCCAAGATACAGCTGTTAAAAAGCCAGAATTGTTAAAGTGTGCTGCTTCTGTAACAGGATGCTACAAGATGGCGGCGCCCAGTATAAAATACAGAGCCTTAGCAGCTTGATTCTGTAATGAGTTAAAATAAGATAATGGCTCTAAAGAAAGCTAGTATGAAATGCAATTGTATGGTCAGTAGTAACCATGCTACTATAGTTGTACTCGGCAGTTAAAATCGCAGGTTAGCTTTTACACCATTAATAGGGTCCAATGGCTTTTGTCTGTAAACTTTAAAGGTTCATGTAGGGTGGTTGTCTTTTTGATCACATACTAATTGTTACATTTGATCTGAAATAGGTGTCAACAAAGACTGGACTCGACCCAGCGGGTGTTTGGCATGCATGGGGCATGGCCTGCCTTAAATCACACAATTTACCTGGAGCCAGAGAGAAATTCAGCAGGTGTCTGAAAGCCCCATTGGACCTGAACCAAAAGAATATAGGGTCAAAGCTTCTAGAAGATGTTGTTAAGCACCTGGAGTCTGCTGCTAAACCTATTCTATTAGTGGTAAGCAGGTTTGAATTAACCCCATAAAATACTGCCAAGGAAATATCACCTGTTAAAAAGGAAGATATTTTACCTCAAAATGTATTCAGCTAACAATAGTAAGTGCTCTGTGAACACTTATCCTTCAGCTACTGTAAGCTGAATGTTGGGTGGGGGAAACAGCCAATCAGCTTAATCAGTGCTGATGTCACACTTTGCTTTACTGTGATCTCATGAGATTTAACTGAAATTTTGCGAGATTTCATAGTAAACTTCCTTAAAGTGAATGTAAATTTTGATGCTAAAGTGCCCGGTTTTTAAAAATTCGATTAAAAACTGGGGCACTTTAATTCATCAAAATTTACATTTCACTCCTCTTGAGAAAAAAAACTTACCTTTTAATCTTCACAGCAGCTCCAGCTTCCTCCGCCCGTGGCAAAGCCTCTTCCTGGGTCTAAAATGAGGAATCCAGCTTCCTCCAATCACGGCGTTGAATTAGACACTGATTCCCCCGGGGGGAAGCCGTGATTGGAGGATGACCTATCAATCATTTCTGACGTCAGAAATTACTTGCAACGACCGGAGGAAGCTGGAGCTGCTGTGAAGAATTAAAGGTATGTTTTTTTTTCTCAACAGGAGTGAAATGTAAATTTTGATGCATTAAAGTGCCCCTGTTTTTAATCAAATTTTTAAAAACCGGGCACTTAAGCATCAAAATTGACATTCACTTTAAACTTCATATGGAAATAACATCACTGTGCCTGTGCATACCAGAAGCACGATTTCTAGCAAGTCCTGGGACTAGCATCTCGATTGGCTGCTTAAAATCCATTTACAATGGGATTTGCTACTGAGGAAATTGTCAGGTAAAATATCTGCCTTTATTAATTAGAGACTGGGGGTGGATTGCCTGGGCAGTATGCATTGTTACAATAGCAAATGTTCACATTTCTAAAGTGAACATTTCTCCTGTTAAGTGTAGTCAGTCCACGGGTCATCCATTACTTATGGGATATTAACTCCTCCCTAACAGGAAGTGCAAGAGGATCACCCAAGCAGAGCTGCTATATAGCTCCTCCCCTCTACGTCACACCCAGTCATTCTCTTGCACCTAACTAATAGATAGGATGTGTGAGAGGAGTGTGGTTATTACATTTAGTTTTTTATTACTTCAATCAAAAGTTTGTTATTTTAAACAGCACCGGAGTGTGTTGTTTATTCTCAGGCAGTATTAGAAGAAGAATCTACCTGAGTTTGTGTATGATCTTAGCGGACGTAACTAAGATCCATTTGCTGTTTTCGGCCATTCTGAGGAGCGAGGTAACTTCAGAACAGGGGACAGCGGGCAGGGTTCACCTGCAAAGAGGTATGTTGCAGTATATTATTTTCTAAGGAATGGAATTGACTGAGAAAATACTGCTAATACCGATATAATGTAAGTACAGCCTTAAATGCAGTAGTAGTAACTGGTATCAAGCTGTTATGTATGTTGGCACCAAAGTATTTCTGGGGAATGGCACTTCACTAAGAAAATACTGTTTACATATAACTCTAGCCTCTCTGCAGTGATAGCGACTAGCAACAGGCTTTTATTCTTATTCATATATTTAAAACGTTTACTGTCAGGTTAATCGTTTTTTTCTCTGAGGTACTTGGTGAAAATTTATGGGCTTTATTTTCCACTTGGCTGTCGTTTATTTTGTATAAAATCAGTTACTGAGCTTCCCCACTGCTGTATTAAGAGTGGGAGGGGCCTATTTTTTGGCGCTTTTACTACGCATTAAAAATTCAGTCACAGTCTTCCTTATTCTCCCTGCATGATCCAGGACGTCTCTACAGAGCTCAGGGGTCTCCAAAACTAGTTTGAGGGAGGTAATCACTCACAGCAGACCTGTGAGACTGTGCTTTGACTGTGATAAAAAACGTATTTATTTGTCAATCGTTTTTGGTATTAAGGGGTTAATAATCCATTTGCTGATGGGTGCTATCCTTTGCTAAATTAATGCATTTCATATGAAAAATTGATTGCTATAACTAAACCGGTTCATTGTTATATCAAAGTGACAGTTTTTTGTGTGCTTCTTAAAGGCACAGTAACGTTTTGCATATTGCTTGTAAATTCAGTTGAAAAGTATTTCCAAGCTTGCTAGTCTAATTGCTAGTTTGTTTAAACATGTCTGACACAGAGGAATCTCTTTGTGCAATATGTTCAAAAGCCAAGGTGGAGCCCAATAGAAATTTATGTACTAATTGCATTGATGCTACTTTAAATAAAAGCCAATCTGTACATGTTAAGCAACATTCACCAGACAACGAGGGGGAAGTTATGCCGACTAACTTGCCTCACGTGTCAGTACCTGCATCTCCCGCTCAGGAGGTGCGTGATATTGTAACGCCAAGTACATCAGGGCGGCCATTACAAATCACTTTACAAGACATGGCTAATGTTATGACTGAAGTTTTGTCTAAATTGCCAGAACTTAGGGGTAAACGAGATCACTCTGGGGTGAGAACAGAGTGCGCTGATAATGCTAGGGCCATGTCTGATACTGCGTCACAATTTGCAGAACATGAGGACGGAGAGCTTCATTCTGCGGGTGACGGATCTGATCCAAATAAACTGGATTCAGACATTTCAAGTTTTAAGTTTAAGCTGGAAAACCTCCGTGTATTACTAGGGGAGGTGTTAGCGGCTCTGAATGATTGTAACACAGTTGCAATCCCAGAGAAAATGTGTAGGTTGGATAAATATTTTGCGGTACCGACGAGTACTGACGTTTCTTTCATGTAATTAACAAGAGTCCATGAGCTAGTGACGTATGGGATATACATTCCTACCAGGAGGGGCAAAGTTTCCCAAACCTTAAAATGCCTATAAATACACCCCTCACCACACCCACAAATCAGTTTTTACAAACTTTGCCTCCAAGGGAGGTGGTGAAGTAAGTTTGTGCTAGATTCTACGTTGATATGCGCTCCGCAGCAAGTTGGAGCCCGGTTTTCCTCTCAGCGTGCAGTGAATGTCAGAGGGATGTGAAGAGAGTATTGCCTATTGAATGCAGTGATCTCCTTCTACGGGGTCTATTTCATAAGGTTCTCTGTTATCGGTCGTAGAGATTCATCTCTTACCTCCCTTTTCAGATCGACGATATACTCTTATATTTACCATTACCTCTACTGATTCTCGTTTCAGTACTGGTTTGGCTTTCTACAAACATGTAGATGAGTGTCCTGGGGTAAGTAAGTCTTATTTTCTGTGACACTCTAAGCTATGGTTGGGCACTTTATTTATAAAGTTCTAAATATATGTATTCAAACATTTATTTGCCTTGACTCAGAATGTTCAACTTTCCTTATTTTCAGACAGTCAGTTTCATATTTGGGATTATGCATTGAATTATCATATTTTTCTTACCTCAAAAATTTGACTTTTTTCCCTGTGGGCTGTTAGGCTCGCGGGGGCTGAAAATGCTTCATTTTATTGCGTCATTCTTGGCGCGGACTTTTTTGGCGCAAAAATTATTTTCCGTTTCCGGCGTCATACGTGTCGCCGGAAGTTGCGTCATTTTTTGACGTTATTTTGCGCCAAAAATGTCGGCGTTCCGGATGTGGCGTCATTTTTGGCGCCAAAAGCATTTAGGCGCCAAATAATGTGGGCGTCTTATTTGGCGCTAAAAAATATGGGCGTCGCTTTTGTCTCCACATTATTTCAGTCTCATTTTTCATTTGCTTCTGGTTGCTAGAAGCTTGATATTTGGCATTCTTTCCCATTCCTGAAACTGTCTTATAAGGAATTTGATCTATTTTGCTTTATATGTTGTTTTTTCTCTTACATATTGCAAGATGTCTCACGTTGCATCTGAGCCAGAAGATACTACAGGAAAATCACTGCCTGCTGGATCTACCAAAGCTAAGTGTATCTGCTGTAAACTTTTGGTAGCTATTCCTCCAGCTGTTGTTTGTAATAATTGTCATGACAAACTTGTTAAAGCAGATAATATTTCCTTTAGTAATGTACCATTGCCTGTTGCAGTTCCCTCAACATCTAAGGTGCAGAATGTTCCTGATAACATAAGAGATTTTGTTTCTGAATCTATAAAGAAGGCTTTGTCTGTTATTTCTCCTTCTAGTAAACGTAAAAAGTCTTTTAAATCTTCTCTCTCTACAGATGAATTTTTAAATGAACACCATCATTCTGATTCTTTGGACTCTTCTGGTTCAGAGGATTCTATCTCAGAGATTGATGCTGATAAATCTTCATATTTATTTAAGATGGAATTTTTTCGCTCTTTACTTAAAGAAGTACTAATTGCTTTAGAAATAGAGGATTCTAGTCCTCTTGATACTAATTCTATACGTTTGGATAAGGTTTTTAAAGCTCCTGCGGTTATTCCAGAAGTTTTTCCTGTTCCTAATGCTATTTCTGCAGTAATTTCCAAAGAATGGGATAAATTAGGTAATTCATTTACTCCTTCTAAACGTTTTAAGCAATTATATCCTGTTCCGCCTGACAGGTTAGAATTTTGGGACAAAATCCCTAAAGTTGATGGGGCTATTTCTACCCTTGCTAAACGTACTACCATTCCTACGTCAGATGGTACCTCGTTTAAGGATCCTTTAGATAGAAAAATTGAATCTTTTCTAAGAAAAGCTTATCTGTGTTCAGGTAATCTTCTTAGACCTGCTATATCATTGGCTGATGTTGCTGCAGCTTCAACTTTTTGGTTGGAAACTCTAGCGCAACAAGTAACAAATCGTGATTCTCATGATATTATTATTCTTCTCCAGCATGCTAATAATTTTATCTGTGATGCCATTTTTGATATTATTAGAGTTGATGTTAGGTTTATGTCTCTGGCTATCTTAGCCAGAAGAGCTTTATGGCTTAAGACTTGGAATGCTGATATGGCTTCTAAATCAACTCTACTTTCCATTTCTTTCCAGGGAAACAAATTATTTGGTTCTCAGTTGGATTCTATTATTTCAACTGTTACTGGTGGGAAAGGAACTTTTTTACCACAGGATAAAAAATCTAAAGGTAAAAACAGGGCTAACAATCGTTTTCGTTCCTTTCGTTTCAACAAAGAACAAAAGCCTGATCCTTCGTCCTCAGGAGCAGTTTCAGTTTGGAAACCATCTCCAGTCTGGAATAAATCCAAGCCTGCTAGAAAGGCAAAGCCTGCTTCTAAGTTCACATGAAGGTACGGCCCTCATTCCAGTTCAGCTGGTAGGGGGCAGGTTACGTTTTTTCAAAGAAATTTGGATCAATTCTGTTCACAATCTTTGGATTCAGAACATTGTTTCAGAAGGGTACAGAATTGGTTTCAAGATGAGACCTCCTGCAAAGAGATTTTTTCTTTCCCGTGTCCCAGTAAATCCAGTGAAAGCTCAAGCATTTCTGAATTGTGTTTCAGATCTAGAGTTGGCTGGAGTAATTATGCCAGTTCCAGTTCCGGAACAGGGGATGGGGTTTTATTCAAATCTCTTCATTGTACCAAAGAAGGAGAATTCCTTCAGACCAGTTCTGGATCTAAAATTATTGAATCGTTATGTAAGGATACCAACGTTCAAGATGGTAACTGTAAGGACTATATTGCCTTTTGTTCAGCAAGGGAATTATATGTCCACAATAGATTTACAGGATGCATATCTGCATATTCCGATTCATCCAGATCATTATCAGTTCCTGAGATTCTCTTTTCTAGACAAGCATTACCAATTTGTGGCTCTACCGTTTGGCCTTGCTACAGCTCCAAGAATTTTCACAAAGATTCTCGGTGCCCTTCTGTCTGTAATCAGAGAACAGGGTATTGTGGTATTTCCTTATTTGGACGATATCTTGGTACTTGCTCAGTCTTTACATTTAGCAGAGTCTCATACGAATCGACTTGTGTTGTTTCTTCAAGATCATGGTTGGAGGATCAATTTACCAAAAAGTTCTTTGATTCCTCAAACAAGGGTAACCTTTCTGGGTTTCCAGATAGATTCAGTGTCCATGACTCTGTCTTTAACAGACAAGAGACGTCTAAAATTGATTACAGCTTGTCGAAACCTTCAGTCTCAATCATTCCCTTCGGTAGCCTTATGCATGGAAATTCTAGGTCTTATGACTGCTGCATCGGACGCGATCCCCTTTGCTCGTTTTCACATGCGACCTCTTCAGCTCTGTATACTGAACCAATGGTGCAGGGATTACACGAAGATATATCAATTAATATCTTTAAAACCGATTGTTCGACACTCTCTAACGTGGTGGACAGATCACCATCGTTTAATTCAGGGGGCTTCTTTTGTTCTTCCGACCTGGACTGTAATTTCAACAGATGCAAGTCTCTCAGGTTGGGGAGCTGTGTGGGGATCTCTGACGGCACAAGGAGTTTGGGAATCTCAGGAGGTGAGATTACCGATCAATATTTTGGAACTCCGTGCAATTTTCAGAGCTCTTCAGTTTTGGCCTCTTCTGAAGAGAGAATCGTTCATTTGTTTTCAGACAGACAATGTCACAACTGTGGCATACATCAATCATCAAGGAGGAACTCACAGTCCTCTGGCTATGAAAGAAGTATCTCGAATTTTGGTTTGGGCGGAATCCAGCTCCTGTCTAATCTCTGCGGTTCATATCCCAGGTGTAGACAATTGGGAAGCGGATTATCTCAGTCGCCAAACGTTGCATCCGGGCGAATGGTCTCTTCACCCAGAGGTATTTCTTCAGATTGTTCAAATGTGGGGGCTCCCAGAGATAGATCTGATGGCCTCTCATCTAAACAAGAAACTTCCCAGGTATCTGTCCAGATCCCGGGATCCTCAGGCGGAGGCAGTGGATGCATTATCACTTCCTTGGAAGTATCATCCTGCCTATATCTTTCCGCCTCTAGTTCTTCTTCCAAGAGTAATCTCCAAGATTCTGAGGGAATGCTCGTTTGTTCTGCTAATAGCTCCGGCATGGCCTCACAGGTTTTGGTATGCGGATCTTGTCCGGATGGCATCTTGCCAACCATGGACTCTTCCGTTAAGACCAGACCTTCTGTCGCAAGGTCCTTTTTTCCATCCGGATCTGAAATCCTTAAATTTAAAGGTATGGAGATTGAACGCTTGATTCTTGGTCAAAGAGGTTTCTCTGACTCCGTGATTAATACTATGTTACAGGCTCGTAAATCTGTATCTCGAGAGATATATTATAGAGTCTGGAAGACTTATATTTCTTGGTGTCTTTCTCATCATTTTTCTTGGCATTCTTTTAGAATACCGAGAATTTTACAGTTTCTTCAGGATGGTTTAGATAAGGGTTTGTCCGCAAGTTCTTTGAAAGGACAAATCTCCGCTCTTTCTGTTCTTTTTCACAGAAAGATTGCTATTCTTCCTGATATTCATTGTTTTGTACAAGCTTTGGTTCGTATAAAACCTGTCATTAAGTCAATTTCTCCTCCATGGAGTTTGAATTTGGTTCTGGGAGCTCTTCAAGCTCCTCCGTTTGAACCTATGCATTCATTGGACATTAAATTACTTTCTTGGAAAGTTTTGTTCCTTTTGGCCATCTCTTCTGCTAGAAGAGTTTCTGAATTATCTGCTCTTTCTTGTGAGTCTCCTTTTCTGATTTTTCATCAGGATAAGGCGGTGTTGCGAACTTCTTTTGAATTTTTACCTAAAGTTGTGAATTCCAACAACATTAGTAGAGAAATTGTGGTTCCTTCATTATGTCCTAATCCTAAGAATTCTAAGGAGAAATCGTTGCATTCTTTGGATGTTGTTAGAGCTTTGAAATATTATGTTGAAGCTACGAAATCTTTCCGTAAGACTTCTAGTCTATTTGTTATCTTTTCCGGTTCTAGGAAAGGCCAGAAAGCTTCTGCCATTTCTTTGGCATCTTGGTTGAAATCTTTAATTCATCTTGCCTATGTTGAGTCGGGTAAAATTCCGCCTCAGAGAATTACAGCTCATTCTACTAGGTCAGTATCTACTTCCTGGGCGTTTAGGAATGAAGCTTCGGTTGACCAGATCTGCAAAGCAGCAACTTGGTCCTCTTTGCATACTTTTACTAAATTCTACCATTTTGATGTATTTTCTTCTTCTGAAGCAGTTTTTGGTAGAAAAGTTCTTCAGGCAGCGGTTTCAGTTTGAATCTTCTGCTTATGTTTTTCGTTAAACTTTATTTTGGGTGTGGATTATTTTCAGCAGGAATTGGCTGTCTTTATTTTATCCCTCCCTCTCTAGTGACTCTTGTGTGGAAAGATCCACATCTTGGGTAGTCATTATCCCATACGTCACTAGCTCATGGACTCTTGTTAATTACATGAAAGAAAACATAATTTATGTAAGAACTTACCTGATAAATTCATTTCTTTCATATTAACAAGAGTCCATGAGGCCCACCCTTTTTTGTGGTGGTTATGATTTTTTTGTATAAAGCACAATTATTCCAATTCCTTATTTTATATGCTTCGCACTTTTTTCTTATCACCCCACTTCTTGGCTATTCGTTAAACTGATTTGTGGGTGTGGTGAGGGGTGTATTTATAGGCATTTTAAGGTTTGGGAAACTTTGCCCCTCCTGGTAGGAATGTATATCCCATACGTCACTAGCTCATGGACTCTTGTTAATATGAAAGAAATGAATTTATCAGGTAAGTTCTTACATAAATTATGTTTTTTCCTATACCTAAGAGACTTACTGAAATTGTTACTAAGGAGTGGGATAGACCCGGTGTGCCTTTCTCACCCCCTCCTATATTCAGAAAAATGTTTCCAATAGACGCCACCACACGGGACTTATGGCAAACGGTCCCTAAGGTGGAGGGAGCAGTTTCTACTTTAGCTAAGCGTACCACTATCCCGGTGGAGGATAGCTGTGCCTTTTCAGATCCAATGGATAAAAAGTTAGAGGGTTACCTTAAGAAAATGTTTGTTCAACAAGGTTTTATATTGCAACCCCTTGCATGCATTGCGCCTGTCACGGCTGCGGCAGCATTTTGGTTTGAGTCTCTGGAAGAGACCCTTGACTCAGCTCCATTAGATGAGATTACACACAAGCTTAAAACCCTTAAGCTAGCTAATTCATTTATTTCGGATGCCGTAGTACATTTAACTAAACTTACGGCTAAGAATTCCGGATTCGCCATTCAGGCGCGCAGAGCGCTGTGGCTAAAATCCTGGTCAGCTGATGTAACTTCTAAATCTAAATTGCTTAACATACCTTTCAAGGGGCAGACATTATTCGGGCCCGGTTTGAAAGAAATTATCGCTGATATTACGGGAGGTAAAGGCCATGCCCTGCCTCAAGACAGAGCCAAACCAAGGGCTAGACAGTCTAATTTTCGTGCCTTTCGTAACTTCAAGGCAGGAGCAGCATCAACTTCCTCTGCTCCAAAACAGGAAGGAGCTGTTGCTCGCTACAGACAAGGCTGGAAACCTAACCAGACCTGGAACAAGGGCAAGCAGGCCAGAAAACCTGCTGCTGCCCCTAAGACAGCATGAAGTGAGGGCCCCCGATCCGGAAACGGATCTAGTGGGGGGCAGACTCTCTCTCTTCGCCCAGGCTTGGGCAAGAGATGTCCAGGATCCCTGGGCGTTGGAGATCATATCTCAGGGATATCTTCTGGACTTCAAAGCTTCTCCTCCACAAGGGAGATTTCATCTTTCAAGGTTGTCAACAAACCAGATAAAGAAAGAGGCGTTTCTACGCTGTGTACAAGACCTCTTACTAATGGGAGTGATCCACCCAGTTCCGCGGTCGGAACACGGACAAGGGTTTTACTCAAATCTGTTTGTGGTTCCCAAAAAAGAGGGAACCTTCAGACCAATATTGGATTTAAAGATCCTAAACAAATTCCTAAGAGTTCCATCGTTCAAAATGAAAACTATTCGGACAATCTTACCCATGATCCAAAGAGGTCAGTACATGACCACAGTGGATTTAAAGGATGCCTACCTTCACATACCGATTCACAAGGAACATTACCGGTATCTAAGGTTTGCCTTCCTAGACAGGCATTACCAGTTTGTAGCTCTTCCCTTCGGGTTGGCTACGGCTCCAAGAATCTTTACAAAGGTTCTGGGCTCTCTTCTGGCGGTACTAAGACCGCGAGGAATATCGGTAGCTCCGTACCTAGACGACATTCTGATACAAGCGTCAAGCTTCCAAACTGCCAAGTCTCATACAGAGTTAGTACTGGCATTTCTAAGGTCGCATGGGTGGAAAGTGAACGAAGAGAAGAGTTCTCTCTTACCACTCACAAGAGTTCCCTTCTTGGGGACTCTTATAGATTCTGTAGAAATGAAAATTTACCTGACAGAGGACAGGTTAACAAAGCTTCTAAATGCTTGCCGTGTCCTTCATTCCATTCAACACCCGTCAGTGGCTCAATGCATGGAGGTAATCGGCTTAATGGTACCGGCAAAGGACATAGTACCTTTTGCACGCCTACATCTCAGACCGCTGCAATTGTGCATGCTAAGTCAGTGGAATGGGGATTACTCAGATTTGTCCCCTATGCTGAATCTGGATCAAGAGACCAGAGATTCCCTTCTATGGTGGCTTTCTCGGACACATCTGTCCAGGGGGATGCCCTTCAGCAGGCCAGACTGGACAATTGTAACAACAGACGCCAGCCTACTAGGTTGGGGCGCTGTCTGGAATTCTCTGAAGGCTCAGGGATCATGGACTCAGGAGGAGAGTCTCCTTCCAATAAACATTCTGGAATTGAGAGCAGTTCTCAATGCCCTTCTGGCTTGGCCTCAGTTAGCAACTCTGAGGTTCATCAGGTTTCAGTCGGACAACATCACGACTGTGGCTTACATCAACCATCAGGGAGGGACAAGGAGTTCCCTAGCGATGATGGAAGTATCAAAGATAATTCGCTGGGCAGAGTCTCACTCTTGCCACCTGTCAGCGATCCACATCCCAGGCGTGGAGAACTGGGAGGCGGATTTCCTAAGTCGCCAGACTTTTCATCCGGGGGAGTGGGAACTTCATCCGGAGGTCTTTGCCCAAATACTTCGACGTTGGGGCAAACCAGATATGGATCTCATGGCGTCTCGCCAGAACGCCAAGCTTCCTTGTTACGGGTCCAGGTCCAGGGACCCGGGAGCGGTCCTGATAGATGCTTTGACAGCACCTTGGACCTTCAGGATGGCTTATGTATTTCCACCCTTCCCGATGCTTCCTCGTTTGATTGCCAGGATCAAACAGGAGAAAGCATCGGTGATTCTAATAGCGCCTGCGTGGCCACACAGGACCTGGTATGCAGATCTAGTGGACATGTCATCCTGTCCACCTTGGTCTCTGCCTCTGAGACAGGACCTTCTAATTCAGGGTCCTTTCAAACATCAAAATCTAATTTCTCTGAAGCTGACTGCATGGAAATTGAACGCTTGATTTTATCAAAGCGTGGATTTTCGGAGTCAGTAATTGATACCTTAATGCAGGCTAGGAAACCTGTTACCAGGAAAATTTACCATAAGATATGGCGTAAATACTTACACTGGTGCGAATCCAAGAGTTACTCATGGAGTAAGGTTAGGATTCCTAGGATATTGTCTTTTCTACAAGAAGGTTTAGAAAAGGGTTTATCTGCAAGTTCTTTAAAGGGACAGATCTCAGCTCTGTCCATCCTTTTACACAAACGTCTGTCAGAAGTTCCAGACGTTCAGGCTTTTTGTCAGGCTTTGGCTAGGATTAAGCCTGTGTTTAAGACTGTAGCTCCACCGTTGAGCTTAAACTTAGTTCTTAACGTTTTACAGGGTGTTCCGTTTGAACCCCTTCATTCCATTGATATCAAGCTGTTATCTTGGAAAGTTCTGTTTTTAGTGGCTATTTCCTCGGCTCGTAGAGTCTCTGAGTTATCAGCCTTACATTGTGATTCTCCTTATCTGATTTTTCATTCAGATAAGGTAGTTCTGCGTACTAAACCTGGGTTCTTACCTAAGGTAGTCACTAACAAGAATATCAATCAAGAGATTGTTGTTCCATCATTGTGCCCTAACCCTTCTTCAAAGAAAGAACGACTTCTGCACAATCTTGACGTAGTCCGTGCCCTGAAATTTTATTTACAGGCAACTAAAGATTTTCGTCAAACTTCTTCCCTGTTTGTCGTTTATTCTGGACAGAGGAGAGGTCAAAAAGCATCTGCTACCTCTCTCTCTTTTTGGCTTCGTAGCATAATACGTTTAGCCTATGAGACTGCTGGACAGCAACCTCCTGAAAGGATTATAGCTCATTCTACTAGAGCTGTGGCTTCCACTTGGGCCTTTAAGAATGAGGCCTCTGTTGAACAGATTTGCAAGGCTGCAACTTGGTCTTCTCTTCATATTTTTTCCAAATTTTACAAATTTGACACCTTTGCTTCTTCGGAGGCTGTTTTTGGGAGAAAAGTTCTTCAGGCAGTGGTTCCTTCCGTATAAAGATCCTGCCTGTCCCTCCCGTCATCCGTGTACTTTAGCTTTGGTATTGGTATCCCATAAGTAATGGATGACCCGTGGACTGACTACACTTAACAGGAGAAAACATAATTTCTTTCATGTAATTAACAAGAGTCCATGAGCTAGTGACGTATGGGATATACATTCCTACCAGGAGGGGCAAAGTTTCCCAAACCTTAAAATGCCTATAAATACACCCCTCACCACACCCACAAATCAGTTTTTACAAACTTTGCCTCCAAGGGAGGTGGTGAAGTAAGTTTGTGCTAGATTCTACGTTGATATGCGCTCCGCAGCAAGTTGGAGCCCGGTTTTCCTCTCAGCGTGCAGTGAATGTCAGAGGGATGTGAAGAGAGTATTGCCTATTGAATGCAGTGATCTCCTTCTACGGGGTCTATTTCATAAGGTTCTCTGTTATCGGTCGTAGAGATTCATCTCTTACCTCCCTTTTCAGATCGACGATATACTCTTATATTTACCATTACCTCTACTGATTCTCGTTTCAGTACTGGTTTGGCTTTCTACAAACATGTAGATGAGTGTCCTGGGGTAAGTAAGTCTTATTTTCTGTGACACTCTAAGCTATGGTTGGGCACTTTATTTATAAAGTTCTAAATATATGTATTCAAACATTTATTTGCCTTGACTCAGAATGTTCAACTTTCCTTATTTTCAGACAGTCAGTTTCATATTTGGGATTATGCATTGAATTATCATATTTTTCTTACCTCAAAAATTTGACTTTTTTCCCTGTGGGCTGTTAGGCTCGCGGGGGCTGAAAATGCTTCATTTTATTGCGTCATTCTTGGCGCGGACTTTTTTGGCGCAAAAATTCTTTTCCGTTTCCGGCGTCATACGTGTCGCCGGAAGTTGCGTCATTTTTTGACGTTATTTTGCGCCAAAAATGTCGGCGTTCCGGATGTGGCGTCATTTTTGGCGCCAAAAGCATTTAGGCGCCAAATAATGTGGGCGTCTTATTTGGCGCTAAAAAATATGGGCGTCGCTTTTGTCTCCACATTATTTCAGTCTCATTTTTCATTTGCTTCTGGTTGCTAGAAGCTTGATATTTGGCATTCTTTCCCATTCCTGAAACTGTCTTATAAGGAATTTGATCTATTTTGCTTTATATGTTGTTTTTTCTCTTACATATTGCAAGATGTCTCACGTTGCATCTGAGCCAGAAGATACTACAGGAAAATCACTGCCTGCTGGATCTACCAAAGCTAAGTGTATCTGCTGTAAACTTTTGGTAGCTATTCCTCCAGCTGTTGTTTGTAATAATTGTCATGACAAACTTGTTAAAGCAGATAATATTTCCTTTAGTAATGTACCATTGCCTGTTGCAGTTCCCTCAATATCTAAGGTGCAGAATGTTCCTGATAACATAAGAGATTTTGTTTCTGAATCTATAAAGAAGGCTTTGTCTGTTATTTCTCCTTCTAGTAAACGTAAAAAGTCTTTTAAATCTTCTCTCTCTACAGATGAATTTTTAAATGAACACCATCATTCTGATTCTTTGGACTCTTCTGGTTCAGAGGATTCTATCTCAGAGATTGATGCTGATAAATCTTCATATTTATTTAAGATGGAATTTATTCGCTCTTTACTTAAAGAAGTACTAATTGCTTTAGAAATAGAGGATTCTAGTCCTCTTGATACTAATTCTATACGTTTGGATAAGGTTTTTAAAGCTCCTGCGGTTATTCCAGAAGTTTTTCCTGTTCCTAATGCTATTTCTGCAGTAATTTCCAAAGAATGGGATAAATTGGGTAATTCATTTACTCCTTCTAAACGTTTTAAGCAATTATATCCTGTTCCGCATGACAGGTTAGAATTTTGGGACAAAATCCCTAAAGTTGATGGGGCTATTTCTACCCTTGCTAAACGTACTACCATTCCTACGTCAGATGGTACCTCGTTTAAGGATCCTTTAGATAGAAAAATTGAATCTTTTCTAAGAAAAGCTTATCTGTGTTCAGGTAATCTTCTTAGACCTGCTATATCATTGGCTGATGTTGCTGCAGCTTCAACTTTTTGGTTGGAAACTCTAGCGCAACAAGTAACAAATCGTGATTCTCATGATATTATTATTCTTCTCCAGCATGCTAATATTTTTATCTGTGATGCCATTTTTGATATTATTAGAGTTGATGTTAGGTTTATGTCTCTGGCTATCTTAGCCAGAAGAGCTTTATGGCTTAAGACTTGGAATGCTGATATGGCTTCTAAATCAACTCTACTTTCCATTTCTTTCCAGGGAAACAAATTATTTGGTTCTCAGTTGGATTCTATTATTTCAACTGTTACTGGTGGGAAAGGAACTTTTTTACCACAGGATAAAAAATCTAAAGGTAAAAACAGGGCTAACAATCGTTTTCGTTCCTTTCGTTTCAATAAAGAACAAAAGCCTGATCCTTCGTCCTCAGGAGCAGTTTCAGTTTGGAAACCATCTCCAGTCTGGAATAAATCCAAGCCTGCTAGAAAGGCAAAGCCTGCTTCTAAGTTCACATGAAGGTACGGCCCTCATTCCAGTTCAGCTGGTAGGGGGCAGGTTACGTTTTTTCAAAGAAATTTGGATCAATTCTGTTCACAATCTTTGGATTCAGAACATTGTTTCAGAAGGGTACAGAATTGGTTTCAAGATGAGACCTCCTGCAAAGAGATTTTTTCTTTCCCGTGTCCCAGTAAATCCAGTGAAAGCTCAAGCATTTCTGAATTGTGTTTCAGATCTAGAGTTGGCTGGAGTAATTATGCCAGTTCCAGTTCCGGAACAGGGGATGGGGTTTTATTCAAATCTCTTCATTATACCAAAGAAGGAGAATTCCTTCAGACCAGTTCTGGATCTAAAATTATTGAATCGTTATGTAAGGATACCAACGTTCAAGATGGTAACTGTAAGGACTATATTGCCTTTTGTTCAGCAAGGGAATTATATGTCCACAATAGATTTACAGGATGCATATCTGCATATTCCGATTCATCCAGATCATTATCAGTTCCTGAGATTCTCTTTTCTAGACAAGCATTACCAATTTGTGGCTCTACCGTTTGGCCTTGCTACAGCTCCAAGAATTTTCACAAAGATTCTCGGTGCCCTTCTGTCTGTAATCAGAGAACAGGGTATTGTGGTATTTCCTTATTTGGACGATATCTTGGTACTTGCTCAGTCTTTACATTTAGCAGAGTCTCATACGAATCGACTTGTGTTGTTTCTTCAAGATCATGGTTGGAGGATCAATTTACCAAAAAGTTCTTTGATTCCTCAAACAAGGGTAACCTTTCTGGGTTTCCAGATAGATTCAGTGTCCATGACTCTGTCTTTAACAGACAAGAGACGTCTAAAATTGATTACAGCTTGTCGAAACCTTCAGTCTCAATCATTCCCTTCGGTAGCCTTATGCATGGAAATTCTAGGTCTTATGACTGCTGCATCGGACGCGATCCCCTTTGCTCGTTTTCACATGCGACCTCTTCAGCTCTGTATGCTGAACCAATGGTGCAGGGATTACACGAAGATATATCAATATCTTTAAAACCGATTGTTCGACACTCTCTAACGTGGTGGACAGATCACCATCGTTTAATTCAGGGGGCTTCTTTTGTTCTTCCGACCTGGACTGTAATTTCAACAGATGCAAGTCTCACAGGTTGGGGAGCTGTGTGGGGATCTCTGACGGCACAAGGAGTTTGGGAATCTCAGGAGGTGAGATTACCGATCAATATTTTGGAACTCCGTGCAATTTTCAGAGCTCTTCAGTTTTGGCCTCTTCTGAAGAGAGAATCGTTCATTTGTTTTCAGACAGACAATGTCACAACTGTGGCATACATCAATCATCAAGGAGGGACTCACAGTCCTCTGGCTATGAAAGAAGTATCTCGAATTTTGGTTTGGGCGGAATCCAGCTCCTGTCTAATCTCTGCGGTTCATATCCCAGGTGTAGACAATTGGGAAGCGGATTATCTCAGTCGCCAAACGTTGCATCCGGGCGAATGGTCTCTTCACCCAGAGGTATTTCTTCAGATTGTTCAAATGTGGGGGCTCCCAGAGATAGATCTGATGGCCTCTCATCTAAACAAGAAACTTCCCAGGTATCTGTCCAGATCCCGGGATCCTCAGGCGGAGGCAGTGGATGCATTATCACTTCCTTGGAAGTATCATCCTGCCTATATCTTTCCGCCTCTAGTTCTTCTTCCAAGAGTAATCTCCAAGATTCTGAGGGAATGCTCGTTTGTTCTGCTAATAGCTCCGGCATGGCCTCACAGGTTTTGGTATGCGGATCTTGTCCGGATGGCATCTTGCCAACCATGGACTCTTCCGTTAAGACCAGACCTTCTGTCGCAAGGTCCTTTTTTCCATCCGGATCTGAAATCCTTAAATTTAAAGGTATGGAGATTGAACGCTTGATTCTTGGTCAAAGAGGTTTCTCTGACTCCGTGATTAATACTATGTTACAGGCTCGTAAATCTGTATCTCGAGAGATATATTATAGAGTCTGGAAGACTTATATTTCTTGGTGTCTTTCTCATCATTTTTCTTGGCATTCTTTTAGAATACCGAGAATTTTACAGTTTCTTCAGGATGGTTTAGATAAGGGTTTGTCCGCAAGTTCTTTGAAAGGACAAATCTCCGCTCTTTCTGTTCTTTTTCACAGAAAGATTGCTATTCTTCCTGATATTCATTGTTTTGTACAAGCTTTGGTTCGTATAAAACCTGTCATTAAGTCAATTTCTCCTCCATGGAGTTTGAATTTGGTTCTGGGAGCTCTTCAAGCTCCTCCGTTTGAACCTATGCATTCATTGGACATTAAATTACTTTCTTGGAAAGTTTTGTTCCTTTTGGCCATCTCTTCTGCTAGAAGAGTTTCTGAATTATCTGCTCTTTCTTGTGAGTCTCCTTTTCTGATTTTTCATCAGGATAAGGCGGTGTTGCGAACTTCTTTTGAATTTTTACCTAAAGTTGTGAATTCCAACAACATTAGTAGAGAAATTGTGGTTCCTTCATTATGTCCTAATCCTAAGAATTCTAAGGAGAAATCGTTGCATTCTTTGGATGTTGTTAGAGCTTTGAAATATTATGTTGAAGCTACGAAATCTTTCCGTAAGACTTCTAGTCTATTTGTTATCTTTTCCGGTTCTAGGAAAGGCCAGAAAGCTTCTGCCATTTCTTTGGCATCTTGGTTGAAATCTTTAATTCATCTTGCCTATGTTGAGTCGGGTAAAATTCCGCCTCAGAGAATTACAGCTCATTCTACTAGGTCAGTATCTACTTCCTGGGCGTTTAGGAATGAAGCTTCGGTTGACCAGATCTGCAAAGCAGCAACTTGGTCCTCTTTGCATACTTTTACTAAATTCTACCATTTTGATGTATTTTCTTCTTCTGAAGCAGTTTTTGGTAGAAAAGTTCTTCAGGCAGCGGTTTCAGTTTGAATCTTCTGCTTATGTTTTTCGTTAAACTTTATTTTGGGTGTGGATTATTTTCAGCAGGAATTGGCTGTCTTTATTTTATCCCTCCCTCTCTAGTGACTCTTGTGTGGAAAGATCCACATCTTGGGTAGTCATTATCCCATACGTCACTAGCTCATGGACTCTTGTTAATTACATGAAAGAAAACATAATTTATGTAAGAACTTACCTGATAAATTCATTTCTTTCATATTAACAAGAGTCCATGAGGCCCACCCTTTTTTGTGGTGGTTATGATTTTTTTGTATAAAGCACAATTATTCCAATTCCTTATTTTATATGCTTCGCACTTTTTTTCTTATCACCCCACTTCTTGGCTATTCGTTAAACTGATTTGTGGGTGTGGTGAGGGGTGTATTTATAGGCATTTTAAGGTTTGGGAAACTTTGCCCCTCCTGGTAGGAATGTATATCCCATACGTCACTAGCTCATGGACTCTTGTTAATATGAAAGAAATGAATTTATCAGGTAAGTTCTTACATAAATTATGTTTTATGCTTACCTGATAAATTCCTTTCTCCTGTAGTGTAGTCAGTCCACGGCCCGCCCTGTTTTTTATGGCAGGTCTAAATTTTAAATTATACTCCAGTCACCACTGCACCCTATAGTTTCTCCTTTCTCGTTTGGTTTTCGGTCGAATGACTGGGTGTGACGTAGAGGGGAGGAGCTATATAGCAGCTCTGCTTGGGTGATCCTCTTGCACTTCCTGTTAGGGAGGAGTTAATATCCCATAAGTAATGGATGACCCGTGGACTTGACTACACTACAGGAGAAAGGAATTTATCAGGTAAGCATAAATTATGTTTTTATAAATGAGGCACTAAGATAAGAATTATACAAGAATTGAACAAGGATTGGACAAGGGGCAAGACATAAGACAAGTACTCTTGTAATATTGTGTTTTATGTATATCATTGTTTCCTTATGCAAGTGCTGCTCTAATACTGTGTCTTATGTGTTTAATTGGTTCCCACTTTTGTAAAAGTGCTCAATATCTTAATATTCCTTTTTGCTACCTCTTGTCTCTATAACAAACTACATTACTCAATTACTCCTTCCCCCTCACCACCTGCACTGTTCATTAGCCCATCTCTCTTAAACTCACCTTACTTTTGTACTCATGAACTTTATCTATTCCTAAACACTCTCTCTCCCCCCTGCACCTCGTCTCAAAAACGGTCTCATTACTGCAAATCTGTATCTCATCTCATGTCCCTCTCCCTGTTGCTTATACTAGCTGCTGGTGACATCTCCCCTAATCCTGGTTTCCAACAACTTCCTAGCCGTGCACATCCATGTGTACCGTTCCATAGACTCAGAAAACAAAACTGTGGTAACCTTACTCGCATTTCTCTTGCATCTAAAGCCACTACCCCTTTCACTTGTGCACTCTGGAACTCTCGCTCTGTACATGACCTCTTTATCTCCCACTCCCTCAACCTTCTGGTTCTCAGAAACCTGGCTCTCTCCCCTAACACATGGGGGTCTCCACTTCAGCCACACTCCTAGGTCTTGTAATAGACAAGGAGGGGGTGTAGGTATTTTACTTTACTCTCGTTGCACCTTCCAACAAATACATCCCATCTCTTCCCTCACATTTTCCTCATTCAAAACCCACATGATTCGCTTATTCTCTCCCCTCTTTATACGTGTTGCAGTTATATACTGACCCCCTGGCTCCTCAACTCAATTTCTAGATCTCTTGGCTACCTTATTTCCTTTCCTCAGACACCCTGCCCTCATTCTTGGCAACTTCTGAAACTCACTTCCTCTTTCGGTTTGTCACAATGGACTGACTCTCCCACTCACAAAGATGGTCACTCCCTTGACCTGTTCTTTAGCTATCAATGCTCTATTTCAAACTTCACAAACTCTCCTTTTCCTCTTTCTGAACACCATCTCCTCACTTGCAACTCCCTCCTTCTACTCCTCACACCAAACTACACAGAAGCATTATGTCATTAGATCAGCAACAGCTTGCTAATTCCCTCGAACCTCTCCTTTCATCTATCCCATCTTTCTCCTGCCCTGACCAATCTATCTGCCACTATAATTCCACCCTTACATCGGTCCTTGACAATCTGGCCCCTCTTACCATTGCTCGGAAATCACACACTCACCCTCAGCCCTGGCATACTCCTCTGACACAGTACCTACGCAGATGTTCCCGTACTGCTGAGCGGCACTGGAGAAAATCTCGGCGTTCAGCTGATTTCCTTCATTACAAGTTCATTTTGAACTCCTACTATTCTTCCCTTAATCTCTATAAGCAACATTACTTCTCTACTCTTATCTCTACTTATCTCTACTTATATACTACTTCTGTTCTCCACTTTCAATACTCTTCTCCGCCCACCCCCAAATACAACTTCACTGTCAGCTCAAGATTTTGCCAGCCACTTCAATAACAAAATCGACTCCATCAGAAACGAAATCAGCTCTCAACATACTTCCATTCTCTCACCCCCTCAAACGCTCGCAATCAGCTACAACCCACATAGCCATAAATTTAGCTCTTTCTCCCCTGTTATTGAGGAAGAAGTTTCGGCACTTATACTGAGCTCTCACCTCACTACCTGTAGCCTTGACCCTATCCCCTCACAGCTGATCCCCCTCCTTCTCTTCTACCGTTACCCCTATACTCACATACATTTTTAATCTTTCCCTCAGCACCGGTATATTTCCCTCATCTGAAACATGCACTGGTCACACCTATCCTCAAAAAACCTTCTCTTGATCCAACCTCCCCATCCAACTACCACTCTGTTTCCCTACTGCCTTTTGCCTCAAAGCTTATCGAAAAGCTAGTATATGCATGCCTATCCCATTTCCTTACATTAAACTCTATCCTCGACCCACTGCAATCTGGATATCGTCCCCATCACTTCACAGAGACAGAAATCGTTAAGGCTAACTACTTACAGCAAAATCAAAAGGCCACTTCTCTCTGCTTATCCTGTTTGATCTGTCCGTAGCCTTTGATACTTTTGACCACCCTCTTTTGCTCCAAACCCTCCAATCCGTCAGCATTTGTTACACAGCCCTCTCGTGGTTCTCTTCCTACCTGTCAAACCGTACCTTTTAGTGTAGCCTTCTTTGGGGCCTCCTCTGCCCCGTCACTACTTTCTGTTGGGGTACCACAAGGCTCTGTCCTCAGTCCCCTTCTCTTCTCAATCTACACGTCATCATTAGGTTCCCAAATACAGTCCCACGGGTTCCTATATCATTTGTATGCTGACGACACCCAAATCTACTTCTCTGCACCAGACCTATCTCCTTCCTTGCTAACCCGTGTCACTAACTGTCTCACATCTCTTCCTGGATGTCCTCTCACTACATCAAGCTAAATCTCCTTATTTTCCCCCCTTCTTCCAAAATCTCCACCCCCAATCTCTCTATAACTGTCGACAACTCCATCATTACCCCTATCCCTACAAATAACCGATAATAATAATAGAGATGATCATGTGATATTAGTCCGCTTTTTACAGCTATGCTGCAGCACTTTCAATTGCTTCAACATTTCGTTATCATGTCCCTTTAAATGTGCTGTTGCCTGAAGATGATATTTAAAGACTTAAGAGCCTCCAAAGTGACATGGGTATTTATCTTTTTAAATGTGTGGCTTATTTCACATGGCTGATGCCATTGTAGGATCATTTAAACAGATTTACTATTCATTACAGAAAGACGATGACTATTTTGCTACACTAAAAGAACTTGAAATGACCTTTAAGGCTCGATGCTTTTATTATGAGATGATGCCTGAAGGAAAAATCCAAAATAATGCTTACTATCAAGAGTGTCTTTATTACCTGCACACCTATGGCACCCACCTTGGGATTATTCAGTTTTATATGCGCCATGACCTTATGCGGGAAGCTTTACTACATTTGCTGAATAAGGTACAGTATTATAAAAACTCCAGTACATCAGTGCAAAGACCTATATAGAGTACTACAGATTTATTTTTAAATGGACATTAAGTTTTTTTTGTTTGCTTTTGTCTTTGTAAATTTGTATTGAAAACGCCACTGTCTAACAGTGTTATGGGAGTTGTCCTTATCAGCTAATGAGCAGTCTCTTCCTAGGGATTTGTTAGTTTAATTCTAATATTGCGATCACATTGTACTAAACTTGCTATTAAAATAGAACACGTTTAGTACAGTGAAATCTCGATATTAGAAATACAGATACAATGGTAAAAATGCCGTTTTTTTTTTTTTTAAAAACCGCATTATTGTAAAATAAAATAAACATGCGGCTACAGTCTTAAGTGGGATGATATTATCCTGTACATTGTTCTAAAAAGAAAAGAACATATTTTATACCAACACTCCCCCAGCTCATATCGGTTTATTACTCATGTGCAAGTTTCACTTTTGTAACAAAAGAGGTTCAGTTTCATTTCATATATCTAAACTGTATTATCATTCAATACTGTGTATAGGGATCGTTTACATTACACCTTCACTGCAGATGATGATACTGTTTTTAACATTCCTCCAGTGGCAGAGAAGCATTGCTTCCCACAGTGAAGTATAGTAAAAGGCCTCTCGGCGAGACTGCCTTATAACAGTGATTTCATCCCTTTAGAACATTCCATCTGTAATCTCAATCACAGAGCACCCTTTAATGACACTATGTAACAATGCTTACTACTTGTGCGGTTTTGTGCTTGTTTTAATTGTATAATAGGTATGGGTATACATGTTAAATTTCAGTTTTGAAACTGTAAATGATCTCTTACTGATTACAGTCATAGTAAAGTCAAAGGAAGTGTGCTTTCATCTTTTATTCATTGCCATTTCTGTTGACATAGGATTGTCCTGGTGATATTTTCATTGAAGGCGTATTTGTGCCAAGTTATGAAGGTGGCAAGTTGCATATGTTGGAAAACCTACTAGAATCCATTGATCCCAGCTTGGAGAGCTGGAGCCTGTACCTTATCGAAGCTTGCAAGCATCTACAACAAAGGAACTTCTATAATATCCTGTATGAGCTTCAGCAGTTTATGAAGGTATCCTTGCTTTTAAGATTTCTTTAGAGAAATATTAAGCTTGTAAAGAGAAATTTGTATTTGCCAGAAAATATGAAACCATCTATTTCTTTCATACAGGTGGTGAGAGTCCACGATCCATTATTTCTGGGAATTACTCTTCCCTACCACTAGGAGGAGGCAAATATTCCCAAACCCCAAGAACTCCACAAAACCCCTCCAACCCCACCAGTATTTCAGTATTTACTTTGCCTCCGCTAGAGGTGGTCGAAAAATGAAGATATGAATTTGATTCTTCAGAGAGAGGGGTTTTCAGTTTATGTTGAGGTTCGTTTTCCCCTCAGAGTACAGTGCTTGTCACAGGGATATATATGGGGTATGGTTTGTGACTCTCTATTCACCTCATGGGAAATTTGTCAAAGACCTTCCATAATTTGTCGCAGGGACTTGTCTTTTGCGTCCTTCTATGATCTATATTATACTCCTATTCCATAACCTCTGCTGATATGTTTAATTACTGGTTTGGCTTTCTAATTTATATTTACCGGTAGACGAGTTTCTGTTGGTAAGTATCATATTTTGATTATATGACACTCTATAGCTTTATTGGGGCATCTGTAGTTATATATTTATTAATATATATAGTTGTGGGACAGAAAAAAAAAATATATATATATATTTTTATATTGTTCCCCTTGCTTTATTTTTTGCATGTGTCAGGGTTTTTTTTTGCTCGCTTAGTCAGAATTTTTTCCACACGTTGTGGTCTTTTGTGCGCTCAGGAATGTTAGTCTTTTCCCGTGCTTTGACTTGACGTGTTAAGCGCACTTTCGCCTAGATTTGGAGTTTTGTCGTTAAAGACCCGCGGTGCTAACAAGCCTTTTTTTTCCAGCGCACCCTTAAGCCAACGCTGGTATTACGAGTTGTCTGAATGGCTGCGTTAGCCTCAGAAAAGTGAGCGTTGAGCTTACGGTAGCGGTAAGCTGGAAAAACGTGCTCGTGCACGATATCCCCATAGGAAACAATGGGGCTGAGCTGGCTGAAAAAAAAACTAACACCTGCAAAAAAGCAGCATTCAGCTCCTAACGCAGCCCCATTGTTTCCTATGGGGAAACACTCTCTAAGCCTAACACCCTAACATGAACCCCGAGTCTAAACACCCCTAACCTTACACTTATTAACCCCTAATCTGCCGCCTCCGCTATCGCTGACACCTACATTATATTATTAACCCCTAATCTGCCGCTCCGGACACCGCCGCAACCTACATTATAGCTATGAACCCCTAATCTGCTGTCCCTAACATCGCCGAAACCTATATTATATTTATTAACCCCTAACCTGCCCCCCCCACGTTCCGATCAGCCAATAGAATGCAAGGTCAATCCGATTGGTTTAAAGGAACCGTCATTCGCCGGGAAGTCGTCGGCCAGGATGGATGTTTCGCGTCGGAGGTCTTCAGGATGCTGCCGCTCCACTCCGGATGGATGAAGATAGAAGATTCCACTTGGATGAAGACTTCAATCGGATGGAAGACCTCTTCTGCCCCGCTTGGATGAAGACTTCAACAGGATGGAGGACCTCTTATGCCCCGCTTGGATGAAGAATTCGGCTTGGCTGAATGAAGACGACTCAAGGTAGGGAGATCTTCAGGGGGTTAGTGTTTTTTTAAGGGGGGTTTGGGTGGGTTAGAGTAGGGGTATGTGGGTGGTGGGTTGTAATGTTGGGGGGTATTGTATTTTTATTTACAGGTAAAAGAGCTGATTACTTTGGGGCAATGCCCCGCAAAAAGCCCTTTTAAGGGCTGGTAAAAGAGCTGATTACTTAATCAGTAATTTAGGATAGGGTAGGGCATTTTATTATTTTGGGGGGCTTTTTTATTTTATTAGGGGGCTTAGATTAGGTGTAATTAGTTTAAACTTCTTGTAATTTTTTTTATTTTCTGTAATTTAGTGTTTGGTTTTTTTTGTACTATAGTTTAGTTTATTTAATTGTATTTTAGTTTAGTTAATTTTAGGTAATTTATTTAATTAATTTATTGATAGTTTAGTGTTAGGTGTATTTGTAATTTAGGTTAGGATTTATTTTACAGGTAATTTTGTAATTATTTTAACTAGGTAGCTATTAAATAGTTATTAACTATTTAATAGCTATTGTACCTAGTTAAAATAAATACAAAGTTGCCTGTAAAATAAATATAAATCCTAAAATAGCTACAATTTAACTATTAGTTATATTGTAGCTATATTAGGGTTTATTTTATAGGTAAGTATTTAGTTCTAAATAGGAATAATTTATTTAATGATAGTAAATTTATTTCGTTTAATTTAAATTTTATTTAAGTTAGGGGGGTGTTAGGGTTAGGGTTAGACTTAGGTTTAGGGGTTAATAACTTTATTATAGTAGCAGCGACGTTGGGGGCGGGAGATTAGGGGTTAATGATTGTAGGTAGGTGGCGGCGATGTTAGGGAGGGCAGATTATGGGTTAATAAAATGTATTATAGTGTTTGCGAGGCGGGAATGCGGCGGTTTAGGGGTTAATACATTTATTATAGTGGCGGCGAGGTCCGGTCGGCAGATTAGGGGTTAATAAGTGTAGGTAGGTGGTGGCGACGTTGGGGGGGGCAGATTAGGGGGTAATAAATATAATATAGGTGTCGGCGATGTTAGGGGCAGCAGATTAGGGGTTCATAGCTATAATGTAGGTGGTGGCGATGTCCAGTTGGAAGATTAGGGGTTAAAAAAAATTATTATAGGGTTTGTGATGTGGGGGGGGCCTCGGGTTTAGGGGTTCATAGGTAGTTTATGGGTGTTAGTGTACTTTATAGCACAGTAGTTAAGAGCTTTATGTTCCCGCGTTAGCCCATAAAACTCTTAACTACTGACTTTTTTTGCGGTTGGAGTCTTGTCGATAGAGGGTCTACCGCTCACTTCTTCCAAGACTCGTAATACCAGTGTTGGGCAAATTCCATAGAAAAGATAGGATACGCAATTGACGTAAGAGGATTTGCGGTAGCCTCGAGTCGCGGAAAGAAAGTGAGCGGTAGACCCTTTCCTGCCTGACTCTAATACCAGCGGGCATTAAAAAGCAGCGTTAGGACCCCTTAACGCTGCTTTTTAACCCTAACGCAGAACTCCAGATCTAGGCGTTTGGATTTTGTTCCACTAATCTTCCTTATGACTGTTTCGTTTTTTTCCGCTTGTTATCCTGTTTGGCTGAGAGTTATCCAGGCTTTGGGTGTGGAGTTTTTCTAGTTACCTGCATTGTTTTTTTCAGTTCAGCTTAAAGGGACAGTTTACTCAAAAATGTTCTCCCCTTTAATTTGTTCCCAATGATCCACTTTACCTGCTGGAGTGTATTAAATTATTTACAAGTATTTCCATTGCCCTTATATTGGCATTTGAATTAGTTTATTTAGCCTGTGGTATCACCACCCATCCTGAAAGTTTTTGGCCTTGAAGCCAAGCTGTGATAACACAGTCAGTAGAAGAAATTACACTCCCAGTGGGTTATAGAAGAGATAAGGTAATAAAATGTTAATTTTCCATTGTTCTCTCCAAGTATTAGTGATTGGTTTACGGACAGATATAAGATAAAGACAAATATATATTTACACAATGTGATAAAGTAATGAGATCTGATTATACCTACAAGCTCAACCCATTTTATTAGGTTGTGGCTTCAGAACAGAAAATCAGCTAATTCATATACACAAATAAGCCTTAAACAAGCTAATATCATACATTTTATACTCTTCAGCTGGTAAAAAAAAGTAATTGAAAACATATTAAGGGAAAAACTATTTTATAGTATACTGTCCCTTTAACGCGCCTTCAACTTGTATGTCTTTTGGAGGGGTACGTTTTCCATTCCTCATGAGTTTTGAGATTTTTTGAGAGCATATAATTGTTTATTGGTATTAAATGCTATAATGAAGCTAACTGATTCTGCCCCTAAATCTACCTTTAGAAGCGGAGTCCCCTGAACACCTTCCTACCAATATTAAGTGTGTTTATTGTAAAAAAATCTGTTGTTTCTCCTCCAGTCCACGGGTCATCCATTACTTATGGGATATATTCTCCTTCCCAACAGGAAGTTGCAAGAGGATTACCCAAGCAGAGCTGCTATATAGCTCCTCCCCTCACATGTCATACCCAGTCATTCTCTTGCAACCCTCAACAAAGAAGGAGGTCGCGAGAGGAGCTGGAGTTTTTACTTAACTATTAACTATTCTTCAATCAAAAGTTTGTTATTTTAAATGGCACCGGAGTGTGCTGTTTTTCTATCTCAGGCAGTATTTGGAAGAAGAAACTGCCTGCGTTTTTTATCTATGATCTTAGCAGGCGTAACTAAGATCCAAAGGCTGTTCTCGACATTCTGAGGAGTGGGGTAACTTCAGACTGGGAATAGCATGCGGGGTCCTCCGCAAATGAGGTATGTGCGGTACTTTATTTTCTGGGAATGGAATTGACTAAGAAAATACTGCTGTTACCGTATGATGTAAGTACAGCCTTAAATGCAGTAGTAGCAACTGGTATCAGGCTGATAAATGTATGCGCAGTCGAGTTATATTCTAGGGACTAGAATTTGACTGAGAAAATACTGTTAACACTGAAATAATACTTAAGCCTTCTCTGCAGTGGTAGCGACTGGTAGCAGGCTTAGTGATAGCTTTGCATGACATTGAAAAATGTTGTTTTTAATAAAACGTTTACTGGCATGTTATTCGTTTTTTTGTGAGGTACTTTGGTGATAAATCGCTTTGGGCATGATTTTTTCCACATGGCTAACATATTTTTCTGCATGGAAACCGTTATATCAGGGCTCCCACTGTTGTGATTGGAGTGGGAGGGCCCTTGTTTTAGCGCCTTGTTGCGCAGTTAAAATTATTCCACAGTCTTTCTGCTTCTTCCTCCTTGATCCAGGACGTCTCTAGAGAGCTCAGGGGTCTGCAAATTTCATTTGTGAGGGAGGCAATCAGTCACAGCAGATCTGTGACAGTGTGCTGACTGTGATTAAAAGCGTTAAATATTAATTGATATCTGTTTTATCCGTTTTGGGTATCGAGGGGTTAATCATCCTTTTGCTAATGGGTGCAATCCTCTGCTAATAGTACACTTCTTGTTAAGAATTGTTTAATTATATCTGTATTTTTGAAGCGCTGCAGCGTTTTTTATATTGCTTGTAAAACTTATTGAAAGTGATTTCCAAGCTTGTTAGTTTCATTGCTAAGTCTGTTTTAAACATGTCTGATTCAGAGGAAACTGTTTGTTCATCATGTTCAAAAGCCAATGTGGAGCCCAATAGAACGATGTGTACCAATTGTATTGATATTGCTTTGAATAAAAGTCAATCTGTACCGATAAAGAAGCTATCACCAGACAACGAGGGGGAAGTTATGCCGCCTAACTCTCCTCACGTGTCAGTACCTGCGTCTCCCGCTCGGGAGATGCGTAGGATTGAGACTCCTAGTACATCTAGGCCCTTACAAATCACTTTACATGATATGGCTAATGTTATGAAAGAAGTATTATATAATATGCCCGAATTAAGGGACAAACGCGATAGCTCTGGGTTAAGGACAGAGCGCGCTGATGACAGAGAGCCATGTCTGATACTGCGTCACAACTTGCAGAACATGAGGACGGTGAGCTTCATTCTGTCGGTGACAGTTCTGATTCGGGGAGACCGGATTCAGAAATTTCAAATTTTAAATTTAAGCTTGAGAACCTCCGTGTGTTACTAGGGGAGGTATTAGCGGCTCTGAATGATTGCGACACGGTGGCAATTCCAGAGAAATTGTGTAGGTTGGATAGATACTATGCGGTACCGGTGTGTACTGACGTTTTTCCTATACCAAAAAGACTTACAGAAATTATCAGTAAGGAGTGGCATAGACCCGGTGTGCCTTTTTCCCCTCCCCCAATATTTAGAAAAATGTTCCCTATAGACGCCACCACACGAGACTTATGGCAGACGGTCCCTAAGTTGGAGGGAGCAGTTTCTACGTTAGCCAAGCGTACCACTTAGATTAGAGGGTTATCTTAAGAAAATGTTTGTTCAACAGGGTTTTATATTGCAGCCTCTTGCATGCATTGCGCCTGTCACGGCTGCAGCGGCATTCTGGTTTGAGTCTCTGGAAGAGGCGATTCGCACAGAGCCGTTGGATGAGGCCTTGAGCAAAGTTAGAACCCTTAAGCAAGCTAATGCGTTTGTTTCAGATGCCGTAGTACATCTAACCAAACTTACGGCTAAAAATTCCGGATTCGCCATACAGGCGCGCAGAGCGCTCTGGCTTAAATCCTGGTCAGCGGATGTAACTTCCAAGTCTAAACTTCTTAACATTCCTTTCAAAGGGAAGACATTATTCGGGCCCGGCTTGAAGGAAATTATTGCTGACATTACGGGAGGTAAGGGCCACGCCCTTTCTCAGGACAGGGCCAAACAGTCTAATTTTCGTGCCTTTCGTAACTTCAAGGCAGGAGCAGCATCGACTTCCTCCGCTCCAAAACAGGAAGGAACTACTGCTCGTTACAGACAAGGTTGGAAAGGCAACCAGTCATGGAATAAGGGCAAGCAGGCCAGAAAGCCTACTCCCGCCCCTAAGACAGCATGAAGTCAGGGCCCCCTATCCAGAGACGGATTTAGTGGGGGGCAGACTTTCTCTCTTTGCCCAGGCTTGGGCAAGAGATGTGCAGGATCCCTGGACGTTAAAGATTATATCTCAGGGATACCTTCTGGATTTCAAATCCTCTCCTCCACAAGGGAGGTTCCATCTTTCGAGGTTATCGACAAACCTAGTAAAGAGAGAGGCATTTCTACAATGTGTACAAGACCTCTTAATCATGGGGGTGATCCACTCAGTTCCGCGATCGGAACAGGGACAAGGATTTTACTCAAATCTATTTGTGGTTCCCAAAAAAGAGGGAACCTTCAGACCAATCTTGGACTTAAAGATCTTAAACAAATTCCTAAGGGTACCATCGTTCAAGATGGAAACCATTCGAACCATCCTACCCATGATCCAAGAGGGTCAATATATGACCACGGTGGACTTAAAGGATGCTTACCTTCATATACCGATTCACAAAGATCATTATCAGTACCTGAGGTTTGCCTTTCTAGACAGGCATTACCAGTTTGTGGCTCTTCCCTTCGGGTTAGCCACGGCCCCGAGAATTTTTACGAAGGTTCTGGGCTCACTTCTGGCGGTACTAAGACCACGAGGCATAGCGGTGGCTCCGTACCTAGACGACATTCTGATACAAGCGTCAAGTTTTCAGAATGCAAAGTCTCATACAGAGATAGTTCTAGCATTTCTGAGGTCGCATGGGTGGAAAGTGAACGTGGAAAAGAGTTCTCTGTTACCACTCACACGGGTTCCTTTTCTAGGGACTCTTATAGATTCTGTAGAGATGAAGATTTACCTGACGGAGTCCAGGTTATCAAAGATTCTCAATGCTTGCCGTGTCCTTCATTCCATTCCAAGCCCATCGGTAGCTAAGTGCATGGAGGTAATCGGCTTAATGGTAGCGGCAATGGACATGTGCCATTTGCGCGCCTGCATCTCAGACCGCTGCAACTATGCATGCTCAGTCAATGGAACGGGGATTACTCAGATCTGTCCCCTTTGCTAAATCTGGACCAGGAGACCAGAGATTCGCTTCTCTGGTGGTTGACACCGGTTCATCTGTCCACAGGAATGACCTTTCGCAGGCCAGATTGGACGATTGTAACAACGGATGCCAGCCTTCTAGGCTGGGGAGCAGTCTGGAATTCCCTGAAGGCTCAGGGATCGTGGACTCAGGAGGAGAAACTCCTCCCAATAAACATTCTAGAATTAAGAGCAATATTCAATGCTCTTCTGGCTTGGCCTCAGTTAGCAAAGCTGAGGTTCATCAGATTTCAGTCGGACAATATCACGATTGTGGCTTACATCAATCATCAAGGGGGAACCAGGAGTTCCCTAGCGATGTTGGAAGTCTCGAAGATAATTCGCTGGGCAGAGTCTCACTCTTGCCACCTGTCAGCGATTCACATCCCAGGCGTAGAGAACTGGGAGGCGGATTTCCTAAGTCGCCAGACTTTTCATCCGGGAGAGTGGGAACTTCACCCGGAGGTATTTGCTCAACTGATTCGTCGTTGGGGCAAACCGGATCTGGATCTCATGGCATCTCGCCAGAACGCGAAGCTTCCTTGTTACGGATCCAGGTCCAGGGACCCGGGAGCGGTGCTGGTAGATGCATTAGCAGCCCCTTGGGTTTTCAACATAGCTTATGTGTTTCCACCATTTCCGTTGCTACCTCGGCTGATTGCCAGGATCAAACAGGAGAGGGCATCGGTAATTCTGATAGCGCCTGCGTGGCCACGCAGGACCTGGTATGCAGACCTAGTGGACATGTCGTCCTGTCCACCATGGTCTCTTCCTCTGAGGCAGGACCTTCTAATTCAGGGTCCTTTCAACCATCCAAACCTAATTTCTCTGAGGCTGACTCCCTGGAAATTGAACGCTTGATTCTATCAAAGCGTGGGTTTTCGGATTCGGTTATTGATACATTAATACAGGCTCGGAAACCTGTGACAAGAAAAATTTACCATAAGATATGGCGTAAATATTTATATTGGTGCGAATCCAAGAGTTACTCATGGAGTAAGGTTAGGATTCCTAGGATATTAGCTTTTCTACAAGAGGGTTTAGAAAAGGGTTTATCCGCTAGTTCGCTAAAGGGACAGATTTCAGCTCTGTCTATTCTTTTACACAAACGTCTGGCGGAGCATCCAGACGTCCAGGCTTTTTGTCAGGCTTTGGCTAGAATTAAGCCTGTGTTTAAAGCTGTTGCTCCTCCGTGGAGCTAAACTTGGTTCTTAAAGTTCTTCAGGGTGTTCCGTTTGAACCCCTTCATTCCATTGATATTAAGCTTTTATCTTGGAAAGTTTTGTTTTTGATGGCTATTTCCTCGGCTCGAAGAGTATCTGAGTTATCTGCCTTACATTGTGATTCTCCTTATCTGATCTTTCATTCAGATAAGGTAGTTCTGCGTACTAAACCTGGGTTTTTACCTAAGGTTGTTTCTAACAGGAATATCAATCAAGAGATTGTTGTTCCATCATTATGTCCTAATCCTTCTTCAAAGAAGGAACGTCTTTTGCATAATCTAGACGTGGTCCGTGCTCTGAAGTTCTACTTACAGGCAACTAAAGATTTTAGACAAACTTCTTCTCAATTTGTCGTTTACTCTGGACAGAGGAGAGGTCAAAAGGCTTCGGCTACCTCTCTCTCTTTTTGGCTTCGTAGCATAATACGTTTAGCCTATGAGACTGCTGGACAGCAGCCTCCTGAAAGAATTACAGCTCATTCCACTAGAGCTGTGGCTTCCACCTGGGCCTTTAAGAATGAGGCCTCTGTTGAACAGATTTGCAAGGCTGCAACTTGGTCTTCTCTTCATACTTTTTCCAAATTTTACAAATTTGACACTTTTGCTTCTTCGGAGGCTGGTTTTGGGAGAAAGGTTCTACAGGCAGTGGTTCCTTCTGTTTAATGTTCCTGCCTTGTCCCTCCCATCATCCGTGTACTTAGCTTTGGTATTGGTATCCCATAAGTAATGGATGACCCGTGGACTGAACACACTTAACAAGAGAAAACATAATTTATGCTTACCTGATAAATTTATTTCTCTTGTAGTGTGTTCAGTCCACGGCCCGTCCTGTCTTTTTTTTAAGGCAGGTTCTAAATTTTAAAATTATAACTCCAGTCACCACTGCACCTTATAGTTTCTCCTTTCTCGTCTTGTTTCGGTCGAATGACTGGATATGACATGTGAGGGGAGGAGCTATATAGCAGCTCTGCTTGGGTAATCCTCTTGCAACTTCCTGTTGGGAAGGAGAATATATCCCATAAGTAATGGATGACCCGTGGACTGAACACACTACAAGAGAAATAAATTTATCAGGTAAGCATAAATTATGTTTTTGTGTCTCATGTTTAACTATGATAATGCATTCCTAATGCTGCTTCTGTGAGTATTGCTGCTCCTTCTGTTTGTTTATTACAGGAGATTGGCCTTCTACTAGTTTTTAGCCTGCTAAGGTTAATTTATTCTAGTTATGAGGCTGCTGTGTCCTCAGAAGGGGTGGTTTTCTATGTTGATCAAGAGTCTTCAGCTGATATTTTACTGACATCCTTTTATTTTATTATTGAGCATATTCATTCTCTTTTTAAATGATTTTTTTTTATTTCTAACTTTCTTTAGAGGTAAATTATTCTAAAGTAAATGGGTATATACCAGCTACTTGTTTTTATACAGTTTCTGAGATTATATCCAGATATTAAACTAAGCCAGGTATACCTTTTATTTCTTCCACAAGGTTTAAAAATGTGTATAATTTTCAGACATATTTAATTTTGCTTTGGGTAGTTATTCCCAAAGTAGTTGGGGGCTTTTTTATTCTGACTACATGTACTTCATTAATTTGGAAGATAGTCCTTCCTTTATAGTTCCTTTAGTTAGGAAGTTAATTCCTTCCTTATGAGGGTTTATTTGCTTGCAACTTATATTTTCAGTCCAGTGATATCTGTTGCTAATATAGCTATTGCTTTGTCTTTCTGGGAAGTTTGCTTTTGTTTCTGCCAGTTAGATTTTTTTAAGCCTTTCTAACATAATTATAATTAGAATATTGGTCTGCTGACATGATTTCTAATCCTAGACTTTTTACAGAGAAAGATTTTATTTGATTCTGGTTTAGATTTACTTTGTTTCCATGGTGTTAGGAGCTTTTTCTCCTCAGGCCTATTAATAATATAGCTCAGATTTTTGTTTTGTCCCTTTCATTAGAACAGGGCTCATGAATCTTTTTCTTTTACTTAGATCAGAGTTTTTTCTGGTATAGGGGTAATAGAATAATGTTTTACTGTTTTTTTACTGCATTTGAGCACTATTCCTCTGCTTGCAAGGCTGCAATGCTAGATTCTGGGAAATGCTGACATGGTCAGTGCCCATTAGTTTTATTGATTCCTCTCCCCCATCCAAGTTTGCATGTAGGTGCACCCCTCGCTCCAGAGGCTTTGGTAAGGGGTAGATTTCTCCTTTTTTAGGAAGCTTGGATTCTTATAGTATCAAGGATATTGATTAGGTTTTCTTATCTATGCCTCCCATGGGACGGTTTTTTCTGTTATGTTCCTAGGACACACTGTAAGGCACGGGTAGATGGGAACTCCAACCTATTCATTGGTCCAAATGTAGGAGTTAACTTTCTGATCTTTTCTATCTAGACACTTTTGAACAAGTTTCTTAAGTTAATACTGTCGAAATTGAATTTTCTTTCATATGGCATGGAGAGTCCACAATTTCATTCCAATTACTAGTGGGATATTCAACTCCTGGCAAGCAGGAGGAGGCAAAGAGCACCCCAGCAGAGCTGTTAGGTATCACTTCCCTTACCCATAATCCCCAGTCATTCTTTGCCTCTATCATCGGGAGGATCTGGGAAGATGGTGTCTGAAGATATTTAATCCTTTAATGGGTACTTTTCCCTGCAAACAAGGTTTGGGGCTATGCTATGTCCATGTAAATCTCTTTAGTAAGAGTAATGGTGGCTTTTAGCAGTTAGAAGATGGTGGTCTTTGCTTAACTTCTAACATCAGTGCTACCCCTTTATAGAAAACCAGGGTTGGTTACTCTGCTTTTTCTTTTTCTACAGGTCACTGACAGATGTTGGTGAATCTGTCACACCTAGGAAGTTGTTCCTGCCCTTCAACCGTATCCACAGGTAAGTGCTTTTGCCTTCTAGGTTTGAAGGACAGCACTTTTAAGGGTTAATTCCTCTGTGGCAGTATGGAATATAAGAATTTATTTCCTGTGGATTTTATGGAAGACATGTATATCCCTGTGGGATTTATTGGACTCATATTTCCATTTATATAGGGATTTGTCAAGGGCAACTATAAAGTAGGCACTGTGGGGCATAAGGGGTTAATAGGTTCCCCTTAAGTGAGGCTGGTTGTGAGAGTGGTGACAAGTCCTAGTAGGCTATTATGTGGAAAGGGGTTTGTGTTATAACTTAAAGCAATGTACCTATTTATTTGGCTATTATGTGGAAATCATTGGGGCATTTTATTTTTGCTGTGCTCATACCGCGCGTTTTTACTAAGTGGCACAGTCGTTTTGTTGCGCTCACATGACCTCCGCTCTTCCGATTCAGCCTTTTTCATATCGGCTCAGAGAGCGGAGCTTAGAGCTTTAAGGGCGGTTAGCAGCCAAGGCTCTGATTTGTAAATTATTAGGCTGTGTGTGACGATATAGAACGTCTTTTTCTTTCATCTGCATCTGTGAGGAGTTCCGGTCTTACTAATGGTATAGTCTCCTGGTCGCCGGAGTGGTGAGTCTCCTCAGTGATCTGAGGATATAGAGGTGCAGAGTGGTGATAATATAAGTTATTTTGTATCAGTTGTCAAACTTCTTTCTTTGCTTTATTGTATTGCCTTTTAGACTCTGTATACTGAGTATTACTGTGGGGATCGTTTCTTTCATTATGGACACTGATTCAATCTTAACTGCAAATTTTGATAAGTGTTTATTTTGCTTGGAGGTTCCTATTGTTCCTCCTGTGCAGTTTTGTACCACATGTTTAAATAAGACTTTGTTGTTCAGGGACAAGGACTCCCTTTCTCCTCAAACGTCTCAAGCTTGCGGGTGTTTATTTACCAGGAGATTTTGCTGCACAAAAAACTTCTGCAGTATTATCAGCCTTACCTGTAAGTGGTATGAGGAAGATTTCTCATACTAAGAGTTCTGACTCCGCTAAGTCTGCACTAGTCACTCGATCATTCCGCAGCGGATTCTGAGGGTGACATTTCTGACTCTGAGACTGTGGAACGGGAAACTAGTCCTAGTACAGCAGATCCAGAGGAAGTTAATTTTAGATTTAAGCTGGAGCACCTTCGGTTACTTTTGAAGGAGGTCCTTGCTACTTTGCAAGACTCCGACTCTACTGTTGCTTAGATCCCAAGTTTTTCCAGTTCCAGACCGTATGACGGAAAACTATTGCTCAGGGATGGGAAAAGCCAGTGTGACGGATACCCCGGCTACCCCAATTGGGTAGCTCCGCCAAAGGGGTCCTGCTTCCTCCCTGCCGACTGCAGCTATGTAGCTGGCAAGTGACCACAGCCTGTAGCCACCCCTGATGCCCGACAGCATCAGTACCCAGCGTCCCACCCTGTGGCAGACTCCAGCTACCCAGACTGGGTAGCTCTGCCTGATGATCCTTTCTCTGCCTGGAACAGGCTGCTATATAGCCCAGGAAAGTGATTTTAGCTGGAGCCCACCCAAATAACTAGACAGACTAGCATTCAGGTTAAACAAGAACTGATTTTATTGTAAAACATGCACTCCTTTTATACACACAGCTCATCTTGATAACACAAAGGACAATCCCACAATTTTCCCGCCATTCCCGCCCCTCCAGACTGACCGGCGCCTCCATAGGAGCCACAGTCTTACATAATCTCAATACCTAGGGGTGGCGGTTTCGGGGGGATGCCGGTGGAGTGGCGGCAGTTCCAGGGTGTCATTTTATGATTCGTTACTGGGGACCGGAGTTACAGTCCGTTGAAGTTATGGGGTTACGGTTGTCCAAAACCTCTGGTTCCCAAAGGAGCTCTCCTCTGATAATTGCCACAGCTGTTGTCCTTCCTATGGGCTACCAATCCCCAAAAGAGCGGAGCTCTGGGGCAAAGGGCTGCTGGAGCGACCAGGGGTAAAGTTAGCGGGTGTCCTGCTGTCCAGTGGCCGACCGGGAGTTCCAGGAGCCCGGCTACCTGAGAGGAGTTAGGCGGGTGTCCGTTGTGAGGCGGCCGACCGGGAGTTCCAGGAGCCCGACCAGCCTAGGAGGGTTTTCCTGGTCATACACCAGCTCTCCACAAAACAAGCAAACAAAAGTTTCCAGAGATTGTGGTTGCTCTGAGGTGCCCAAAACCACTGAGAAACAACAGGGGTGAGGTTGTGGAGGGGTTGGGGGTAGCCTTAGCTGTCTAGTATCCGTGACAGCCAGGTATTCCTTTTTCCCCGTCCCCGGTGTTTCCTTTCGTAACTTCAAGGGACAAAAGTCTTCTTCTAAGCCTGAGCAATCCAGGACCTCATGGAGGGGAAACAAGTCAAGGGACCGTCCCTGATCCAGACGTGGATCAAGTGGGGGGGCAGGCTTTCCTTCTTTCGGCAGGCTTGAATCCACGATGTCCTAGATCCTTGGGCCGTGAAAATAGTATCCCAGGGTTACAGAATAAGATTCAAACCTTGCCTCCCCAGGGGCAGATTTATCCTGTCAAGGTTGTCTGCAAACTAGGTAAAGAGAGAGGCCTTCTTAAACTGCGTAAAGGACCTATCTTCCCTGGGGGTGATTGTTCCAGTTCCATTAGAGGAACAAAGTCAAGGATTCTACTCAAATCTTTTTGTAGTTCCTACCCATTTTGGACCTAAAATGTCTCAACAAATTCCTCAAGGTTCCGTCCTTTATAATGAAAACTATTCGTTCCATTCTACCCTTGGTTCAGGAGGGTCAGTTCATGACTACGATAGATCTGAAGGTCCCGTATCTCCATGTTCTCATTCACAGGGAACATCACCAATTCCTGCGGTTTGTCTTTCTGGACAAACCTTTCCAGTTTGTTGCCCTTCCCTTTGGCCTTGCTACGGCTCCTCTAATCTTTACAAAGGTTCTATGGGCCATTTTGGTGGTGGTCAGATCTCAGGGGATAGCGGTGGCGCCTTACCTGGACGACATCTTTAATCAGGCACCATCTTTTCAACTAGCAAAATCTCATACTGAGATGATGTTGTCTATTCTTCATTCCCACGTGTGGAAAGTGAATCTGGAAAAGAGATCCCTCGTACCAGATACCAGGGTGTGTTTCTTGGGAACAGTTATAGATTCTCTATCCATGAAGATTTTTCTGACAGATGTCAGAAAATCAAAACTTCTGCTTCTTGCCTTTCACTTCAGGCCTCTGGCAGTTCGTCAGTGGCTCAGTGCATGGAAGTAATTGGTCTGATGGTTGCTTCCATGGACATCATTCCTTTTGCTCAGTTCCATCTAAGACCCCTTTTTTGTGGTGGATTTCACAGGACCATCTGTCTCAGGGTACATGCTTCCTGGGTGATTTGTGATCACAGACGCCAGCCTGTCAGGGTGGGGAGCAGTTTGGGGCTCCTTAAGAGCTCAGGGTCTTTGGACTTGAGAGGAGTCTTCTCTTTCCATAAACATTCTAGAATTGAGAGCGATCTTCAATGCGTTAACAGCCTGGCCTCAACTTGCTTTTTCCAGTTTATCATATTCCGATCGGACAACATCACCTCGGTGGCATACATCACCTCTGTGCCATACATCAACCACCAGGGAGGAACTCGGCGTTCGTTAGCAATGAAGGAGGTGACCCACATTCTCCAGTGGGCGTAATCTCACAATTGTCTCCTATCTGCCATCCACATCTCAGGGGTGGACAACTGGGAGGCAGATTTTCTGAGCAGGCAGACCTTTCATCCCATGGAGTGGGCTCTCCATTCGGAGGTATTCTCAATGATAACCCTCAGGCGGGGGTTCCGGAATTGGATATGATGGAGATCCACAAGCCGCTCTGACACTCTGGCGGTGCCTTGGAACTTCGTTCTGGCATACCTATTTCCTCCATTTGCTCTCCTTTCGCTAGTCATTGCTCGTATTAAACAGGAGAGAGCGTCTGTGATTCTAATAGCTGCTGCCTGGCCTCGCAGGATCTGTTGAAGATTTCATCTCTTCCCTCTTGGAGGTTGCCTCTGAGGAAGGACCTTCTACTTCAGGGTCCCTTCCTCCACCCAAACCTAGATTCTCTAAAGCTGACTGCTTGGAAATTGAACGCCTAATTTTGGCTAGGCGTGGCTTTTCTGAGAAGGTCATTGATACCATGCTTCAGGCGCGTAAGCCTGTTATTCGTAGGATTTACCATAAGGTAAGGCGTAAATACCTGTATTGGTGTGAATCAAAGGGTGTCTATTGGAGCAGGGTAAGGGTACCCCAAATTTTGTCTTTTCTTCAGGAGGGCCTGGAGAAAGGTTTGTCAGTCAGCACTCTGAAGGGTCAGTTTTCTGCACTGTCTATTCTTTTGCACAAACGTCTGGCAGATCTGCCAGATGTTCAAACTTTCGTTCAGGCCTTGGTCAGAATCAGGCTTGTGTTTAAACCTCTCTGAGGAAGTGCATGAGAGCATGCGCGAAACATGTCAGATAATATGAAGCTGCTGTACCTATCTACTATCTGCTGAATAAAACACTACTGACATTGGCTACCAGTCTGGAATCTTTGTCTTTTTCTTCATTTTGTGTTTAAACCTGTTGCTTCTCCTTGGAGCCTTAATCTTGTTCTTGGAAAGTTTTGTTTCTTCTTGCTGTTTCTTCTGCTTGCAGAGTTTCTGAACTTTCGGCTCTGCAGTGTTATTCTACTTACCTTATTTTTCATGTGGATAAGACGGTCCTTTGTACTAAGCTGGGATTTCTTCCTAAGGTAGTATCGGATCCCAATATTAATCAGGAAATTGTTGTTCCTTTTGTCCTAATTCTTTTTAGAAGGAACGCCTGTTGCATAACTTGGATGTTATGCGTGCTCTAAAATTTTACCTTCAAGCAACTAAAGATTTTCGACAATCATTTGACCTGTTGGTTGCTTTCTCTGGGAAGCGTAAGGGTCAGAATTCCACTACTTCTATACTACTCTTTCTTTCTGGTTGAGAAGTGTTATCCGGTTAGCTTAATGAGACAGCTTATGAGACAGCTGGACAACAGCCTCCTGAGAGAATTATGGCTCATTCCACTAAGGCTGTCTCTTCTTCCTGGGCTTTCAAAAATGAAGCTTCTGTGGAACAAATTTTATACTTTATCCTTTGCTGCGGTGGTGCCTTCTGTTTAGGTCCGCCTGTCTTGTTCTCCCTCCCTTTCATTCTGTGTCCTCTAGCTTGGGTATTGGTTCCCACTAGTAATTGGAATGAAATTGTGGACTCTCCATGCCATAGGAAAGAAAACAAAATTTATGCTTACCTGATAAATTTCTTCAATTTTTTTGTACAAACCTCAGGCACCTCTATACCCTTGTGTTATCTTCTTTTTCGATTTTCCTTCGGCTGAATGACTGTGGATTATGGGTGTAAGGGAAGTGACATTTAACAGCTCTGCTGGGGTGCTCTTTGCCTCCTCCTGCTGGCCAGGAGTTGAATATCCCACTAGTAATTGGAATGAAATTGTGGACTCTCCATGCCCGGAAAGAGAGAAATTTATCAGGTAAGCATAAATGTAGCTTTTTTTCAGATTTTTTCTTTGTTCTTATTTCTAGGAATATATTTGGTTTCTGAGATTTGCTTTTTCAGTTTTTCTCCCTTCCCTTTGATTTGGCTACAGTTCTCAGAATGTTCTCCGAGGTTTTTGGTACCCTCTTATCTGTAATCAGTTCTCAGGGTATTTCTGTATTTCTTCGCCAGAATACTATCTTTTTTTTCATGCTCCTTTTTTGTATAAAGCAGTATTTCTCTCCTGCATGGTTGGAAAATCTTTTTTTCAAATACACTTCTGGTTCCTCAGATAAAGGTTTTATAGATTCAGTTTCTGAGACTTTTTTTTGTCTGAGCTTAGATGGTTGAAGCTTTGGTTTGCCTGTTAGTACCTTCAGTCTCTATTTTCTCTTGTAAGATGTATCGAGTCCACGGATTCATCCTTACTTGTGGGATATTCTCCTCCTCTACAGGAAGTGGCAGAGAGAGCACCCACAGCAGAGCTGCCTATATAGCTCCCCCCTTAGCTCCACCCCCCCCCCAGTCATTCTCTCTGCCTGCTTAACTGCTAGGAAGGGCAAAGAGGAGTGTGGTGACAAAAATGTTAGGTTTTTATTTTCTCAAGCAAAAGTTTGTTATTTTTAAATGGTACCGATGTGTACTATTTACTCTCTGGCAGAAAAGGGATGAAGATTTCTGCAAGGAGGATAATGATCTTAGCATTTTGTAACTAAGATCCACTGCTGTTCTCACAAGGGCTGAAGAGTACAGGAAAACTTCAGTTGGGGGAACAGTTTGCAGGCTAAACTGCATTAAGGTATGTTCAGTCTATTTTTTTCTAGACAGACTGTTATTTCTAGAAAAGGCTGGCAATATCCCCATGAGGGAAGTGTAAGCTGTTTTCAGACACTTGGATAGGAATTTCAGCTTGCATGAAGGGCTCATTAGTTGCTGGTGACACTGTTTGGTAAAAACGTTTTTGTTTATTCAGTGAATGATGCAATTATAACGTTTTTTTGAAGGGACTAAAGGGGTCATTGTGGCTTGTTTTTAAGTTTTCTAACCCACATGGTTAATTAAGAGACACTTTAGTGTTTGTCTGTTAGGCCTCAAAACATTGAGTGAGGTGGGAGGGGCCTATTTTCGAGCCTCAGTTATGCAGTTTCTTTTCCTCTGAGACTTCTAACTGCTTCTCCAGAGGTTCCTGCCGTGTTTGAGGGCTGTAAAAGAAGTTTTTTTCCCCCCACAAATTGTTCTGAAGGGCAGGTAGGAGCCACAGCAGAGCTGTGGCAAAGTGCTGAAAGTCTTTTTTTACTGGTTTTGATGTTTTTTCAATCCGGTTTTGCCATTAAGGGGTTAATTGTTTATTTGCATAGCTGTGCAAAGTTACTAAGGCTATATGATACTACTGTAAAAATTTCGTTATGTTTACTGCTTTTTTACACTGTTTTGCAGAATTTGTGCAGCTTTTTTTCTCTTAAAGGCACAGTACCGTTTTATTTCTAAGTGTTATTTACTTTGATTACAGTGTTTTCCAAGCTTGCTTGTTACATTACTAGCCTGTTTAACATGTCTGACACCAAGGAAAATCCTTGTTCAATATGTTTTTGAAGCCATTGTGGTACCCCCTCTTAGAATGTGTCCCAATTGTACTGATATGTCTATACACTATAAAGAACATATATTAGCACTTTAATATAGAGCAATAGATGATTCTCATTCAGAAGTAAATGAGGGTTCGCCATCTAGCTCTCCCCAAGTGTCACAACCAGTAACGCCCGCACAAGTGACGCCAAGTACCTCTAGTGCGTCAAATTAATTTATTTTACAAGACATGGCCACAGTTATGAATACAACCCTCACAGAGGTTTTATCCTGACTGCCTGGTTTACAAGGAAAGCGGGACAGCTCTGGGTTAAGGAAAAATGCTGAGCAGTCTGACGCTTTAGTAGCCATATCTGATATGCCCTCACAATGCTCTGAGGTAGGGGTGAGGGATTTGTTATCTGAGGGAGAAATGTTTGACTCAGGAAAGACGCTTCCTCAGACAGATTCTGATATGACGGCCTTTAAATTTAAGCTTGAACACCTCCGCTTATTGCTTAGGGAGGTATTAGCGGCTCTAGATGATTGTGACCCTATAGTGGTCCCAGAGAAATTGTGTAAGATGGATAAATACTTAGAGTATCCTGTTTACACTGATGTTTTTTTCCAGTCCCTAAGAGGATTGTGAATATTATTGCTAAGGAGTGGGATAGACCAGGTATTCCGTTCATTCCCCCTCCTGTTTTTAAGAAAATGTTTCCCATATCTGACACCATGCGGGACTCGTGGCAGACAGTTCCTAAGGTTGAGGGAGCTATTTATACTCTGTCTAAGCGTACAACTATACCTATTGAAGTCAGTTGTGCTTTCAAAGATCCTATGGATAAAAAATTAGAGGGTCTCCTGAAGAAAATTTTTGTTCAAGGTTTTCTTCTTCAACCTATTGCGTGCATTGTTCCTGCAACTACTGCAGCTGCTTTCTGGTTTGAGGCTCTAGAAGAGGCTCTTCAGATGGAGACTCCATTAGAAGAAATTTTGGACAGAATTAAGGCCCTTAAATTGGCTAATTCTTTTATTACAGATGCCGCTTTTCAACTAGCTAAATTAGCGGCAAAGAATTCAGGTTTTGCCATTTTAGCACTCAGGGCATTATGGCTTAAATCCTGGTCTGCTGATGTGTCATCTAAAACTAAACTTTTGAACATCCCTTTCAAAGGAAAGACCCTATTTGGGCCTGAACTGAAAGAGATTATTTCAGACATCACTGGAAAGGTCATGCCCTCCCTCAGGATAGATCAAATAAGATGAGGACCAAACCAAATAATTTTCGTTCCTTTTGGAATTTCAAGAGTGGTCCCGCTTCAGCTTCCTCTGCTGCAAAGCAAGAGGGGAATTTTGCCCAATCCAAGTCAGTCTGGAGACCTAACCTGGCTTGGAACAAGGGTAAACAAGCCAAGAAGCCTGCAGCTGCCTCTAAGACAGCATGAAGGGGTAGCCCCCGATCCAGGACCGGATCTAGTAGGGGGCAGACTCTCTCTCTTCGCTCAGGCTTGGGCAAGAGATGTTCACGATCCCTGGGTTTTAGAAATTGTGTCCCAGGGATATTTTCTGGAATTCAAAGGCTCTCTTCCAAGGGGGACTTTTCACAATTCTCGATTGTCTGTAAACAGACAAAGAGAGAGGCGTTCTTACGCTGTGTAGAAGACCTACATACCATGGGGGTGATCCGCCCAGTCCCAAAAGAGGAACAGGGGCTAGGTTTTTACTCAAACCTGTTTGTGGTTTCCAAAAAGAGGGAACTTTCAGATCAATCTTGGATCTCAAAGTTCCATCATTCAAGATGGAGACTTTTCGGTCTATTCTACCTCTGGTCCAGGAGGGTCAATATATGACCATCATGGACTTAAAGGATGCGTATCTACACATCCTTATTCACAGAATTTTCACAAGGGTGCTAGGGTCCCTTCTGGCGGTTCTACGACCACGGGGCATAGCAGTGCCGCCTTATCTAGACGACATCTTATTTCAGGCGTCAACTTTCCAGCTATCCAAGTCTCACACGGACATTGTGTTGGCTTTTCTGAGATCTCATGGGTGGACGGTGAACATAAAAAAGTGTTCTCTCTTCCCTCTTACAAGAGTTTCCTTCCTAGGGACTCTGATAGACTCAGTAGAAATGAAAATATTTCTGACGGCGGTCAGAAAATCAAAGCTCTTAACCACTTGCCGAGCTCTTCATTCCATTCCTCGGCCATCAGTGGCTCAGTATATGGAGGTAATCGGACTCATGGTAGCGGCAATGGACATAGTTCCTTTTGCCCGCCTACACCTCAGACCACTACATCTATGCATGCTCAAACAGTGGAATGGGGATTATGCAGATTTGTCGCCTCAACTGCATCTGGACCAGGAGACCAGAGATTCTCTTCTCTGGTGGTTTTCTCAGGACCACCTGTCTCAGGGAATGTGTTTCCGCAGGCCAGAGTGGCTCATTGTAACGACAGATACCAGCCTGCTAGGCTGGGATGCAATCTGGAACTCCCTGAAAGCACAGGGCTTATGGTCTCGGGAGGAATCTCTTCTCCCAATAAATATTCTAGAACTGAGAGCGATATTCAATGCGCTTCAGGCGTGGCCTCAGCTTGCTGTGGCCAAATTCATCAGGTTTCAGTCGGACAACATCATGACTTTAGCTTATATCAATCATCAAGGAGGAACAAGGAGTTCTCTAGCGATGATGGAGGTAACCAAAATAATACGATGGGCAGAGGATCACTCTTGCCATCTCTCAGCAATCCACATCCCAGGAGTAGAGAACTGGGAGGCGGATATCCTAAGTCGTTAGACTTTTCATCTGTGGGAGTGGGAACTCCATCCGGAGGTATTTGCCCAGCTGATTCAGCTATGGGGCACACCAGAATTGGATCTGATGGCGTCCCGTCAGAATGCCAAACTTTCTCGTTACGGGTCCAGGTCCCGGGATCCCAAGGCGGTACTGATAGATGCTCTAGCAGTGCCTTGGTCCTTCAATCTGGCCTATGTATTTCCTCTCCTTCTACGTCTGGTTGCCAGAATAAAGCAGGAGAGAGCTTCGGTGATTCTGATAGCACCTGCGTGGCCACGCAGGACTTGGTATGCAGACCTAGTGGACATGTCCTCGGTTCTACCATGGACTCTGCCAATGAGGCAGTACCTTCTAATCCAAGGTCTGCTCACGCATCCAAATCTAATTTCTCTCCAAAGGTTACTCGTGGAGTAAGATTAGGATTCCTAGAATATTGTCTTTTCTCCAAGAAGGTTTGGAGAAGGGATTATCAGCTAGTTCCTTATAAGGACAAATATCTGCTTTGTCTATTCTTCTACACAAACGTCTGGCAGATGTCCCAGACGTTCGAGCATTTAGTCAGGCTTTGGTCAGAATCAAGCCTGTATTTAAACCTGTTGCTCCGCCATGGAGCCTAAATTTAGTTCTTAAAGTTCTTCAAGGGGTTCCGTTTGAACCTATGCATTCCATGGATATTAAGCTTCTATCTTGGAAAATTTTGTTTTTACATAGTAACATAGTAGATAAGGTTGAAAAAAGACTGAAGTCCATCGAGTTCAACCTATACAAATCTAAAATACTTACAAAAAGCTCCAGTTAAGCTTAAATAACCCCATTAAAATGTGACCCATTTAATACTAGCAATCATATCCATGAATTTTGTTTATATACAGAAATTTATCCAGACTATTTTTAAATGAATCTATGGTATTGGCATTCACTACCTCCTTTGGTAAGGAGTTCCACAATTTTATTGCTCTTACAGTGAAAAAAACGTTTCCGTTGCAGGAGATTAAATCTCCTTTCCTCCAACCTTAAATTATGACCTCTTGTCAGAAACAATTTTCTTGGAATAAAAAGAGCTTCTGCCATCTCTGTATATGGGCCTTGAATATATTTATATAAAGTAATCATGTCACCTCTCAAGCGCCTTTTTTCTAAAGAGAACAGACCCAGTTTGGCTAGCCTCTCCTCATAGGTTAATTTCTCCAATCCCCTTATTAGCTTTGTGGCCCTTCTCTGAACTTTTTCTAGTTCTGCAATATCTTTTTTAGCAATCGGTCCCCAGAACTGCACTTCAAACTCAAGGTGAGGTCTTACCAGGGCTTTATATAATGACAGAATTATGCTTTCCTCCCTTGAATCAATGCCTCTTTTAATACATGCTAGTATCTTATTAGCCTTAGAAGCCGCTGCCCTGCATTGTGCACTCATCTTTAGCTTGTTATCTATTACTACTCCCAAATCCCTTTCCTCCTGTGTTTGGCTAAGTCTTGTCCCATTTAAAAAATACGTAGCCTGCTTATTTTTACTTCCAAAATGTAGAACCTTACATTTTTCCGTATTAAATCTCATTTTCCATTCACTTGCCCATAGTTCTAATTTTAGCAAATCCCTTTGTAAAGAGAGTTCGTCCTGCTCTGACCTAATGACCTTACTTAACTTAGTATCATCTGCAAAAATAGAGATGTCGCTATTTAATCCTTGCTCCAAGTCATTTATAAAAATATTAAAAAGAACAGGGCCCAGTACTGATCCCTGGGGGACGCCACTGATTACCTTTGTCCAATCTGAGTATGATCCATTTACTACTACTCGTTGCTCCCTATCTTTTATCCAGTTATTTATCCATGAGCTAACATTTTCAGCTATTCCCAGTCCCTTAATTTTGTGCATTAATCTCTCATATGGCACTGTATCAAATGCCTTTGCAAAATCTAAGTATATCACATCAACTGATTCCCCTTTATCTATATTTTTACTTACTTCCTCGTAGAATCTAATTAGATTAGTTTGACATGATCTATTTCTCCTAAAGCCATGCTGATTAGAACTCATAATCTTGTTTACACAAATATGCTCATCAATATAATCCCTTATAATCCCTTCAAATATCTTCCCCACTATTGATGTCAGACTAACTGGTCTATAGCTTCCTGGATCATCCCTGCTTCCCTTTTTGAAGAGTGGCACCACATCAGCTTTACGCCAATCCTGGGGTACCATGCCTGAGGATAATGAGTCTTGAAAAATTAAGAGTAAAGGTTTGTCTATAACAGTGCTAAGTTCACTTAACACCCTTGGGTGTATTCCATCTGGGCCTGGAGTTTTATTTACCTTAATATTTTTTAGTTTTTTCCTGATATCCTCTAAACAAAACCCAGTTAGTGGTATGGACTGGCATGTTCTATTCTGTTCCAAAGTATCATTCAATGGTTCCTCTCTTGTGTATACTGAAGAAAAAAACTGGTTTAGTACCTCAGCCTTCTCCCTGTCATTATTTATCATGCTACCCTCCACACATTTTAATGTACCTATATTATCCTTCTTAGATTTTTTGCTATTTATGTACTTAAAGAACCTTTTAGGGTTAGACTTAGAATCCTTGGCAATTAATTTTTCATTTTCAATTTTGGCTAATTTGATTGCTTTTTTGCATGCTTTGTTACATTCCTTATAAATATTATATGCTGAGTCTGTACTATTTTCTTTTAATAATTTAAATGCCCTACGTTTTTTCCTAATTTCTCTTAACACATTTTTATTTAGCCATAACGGCTTAGTTTTTTTATTTTTATTTTTATAACCATATGGTATGTATTGATATGTATATTTATTTAACAAATTTTTAAATATTATCCATTTATCCTCTGTATTTTTATTAGAAAATACATTGTCCCAATTTATATTATTTAATGATTTCCTTAAATCGTTGAATTTTGCTTTCTTGAAATTAAAAGTCTTAGTTAAGCCTTTAAAACACTGCATATGAAAAGAGATTTCAAATGTGACCATGTTATGATCACTGTTACCCAAATGTTCTTTAACTTCTATGTTTGATATTATATCTGTATTGTTTGATAGCACTAAATCCAATATAGCTTTACTCCTAGTTGGCTCCTCTATTAATTGTGACAAGAAGTTATCCCTGAGAACATTTAAAAATCTATCCCCCTTAGCTGAATTACTAGTTTCATTGGCCCAGTTTATATCAGGGTAGTTAAAATCTCCCAGAATTACAGCACTGTTATTAGCAGCCTTACCTATTTGGATAAGTAGTTGAGTTTCCTCCGGGTCACTAATGTTGGGAGGCTTGTAGCATGTTCCTAGTAATATTTTTTTAGGATTTTTCCCCCCACTCTTTATTTCAACCCACAGGGTCTCTACATTGTCACTTGTATCATAAATATCTTCCCTTATTGTAGGTTTAAGGTCAGGTTTAATATACATGCAAATTCCTCCACCCCTTTTATTGTTCCTGTCCCTCCTAAATAATGTATACCCCTCTAAGTTAACTGCCCAGTCATGTGAATCATCCCACCAAGTTTCAGTTATACTGATAACATCATAGTCCTCTTCTGCAACTAAGAGCGTCAGCTCCCCCATTTTACCTGTCATGCTTCTTGCATTTGTTGTCATACATTTAATTTTCATGTGCTTTCTGCTGCTACTTGGTGTACTTTCCTCTATACTTTCTAATGTGACATTTCTTAAGTCATCCCTTCCTTGAGATATTAAGGGAGTGACATATTCAGAGACTGATCTCTCTGTTCTATTTTGTTCTAATTGACCCTCCCCCCCTTTGCCTAGTTTAAAAGGTTCTCTAAACGTGCTACCATCCTTCGGCTATCTCTTCGGCTCGAAGAGTTTCTGAGCTATATGCTTTACAGTGTGATTCCCCTTATCTTATTTTCCATGCAGATAAGGTGGTTTTGCGTACCAAACCTGGGTTTCTTCCTAAGGTTGTTTCTTATAAGAATATCGATCAAGAGATTGTTGTTCCTTCACTGTGTCCTAATCCTTCTTCAAAGAAGGAACATCTGTTGCACAATCTTGATGTGGTTTGTGCTTTAAAGTTCTACTTACAAGCAACAAAAGATTTCCGTCAAACATCTTCATTGTTTGTTGTTTATTCTGGTAAGCGGATAGGTCAGAAGGCTACGGCTACCTCTCTTTCCTTTTGGCTGAAAAGCATCATCCGTTTGGCTTATGAGACTGCTGGCCAACAGTCTCCTGAAACAATTACTGCTCATTCTACTAGAGCTGTGGCTTCCACATGGCTTTTAAAAATGAGGCTTCTGTTGAACAGATTTGTAATGCGGCGACTTGGTCTTCGTTTCATACTTTTTCCAAATTTTACAAATTTGATACTTTTGCTTCTTCGTGGCTATTTTTGGGAGAAAGGTTCTACATGCAGTGGTGCCTTCCGTTTAAGGTCCCTGTCTTGTCCCTCCCTTCATCCGTGTCCTAAAGCTTTGGTATTGGTATCTCACAAGTAAGGATGAATCCGTGGACTCGATACATCTTACAAGAGAAAACATAATTTATGCTTACCTGATAAATTTATTTCTCTTATGATGTATTGAGTCCACGGCCCGCCCTGTTTATTAAGACAGGCATATATGTTTTTATTTTTAAACTTTCAGTCACCACTGCACCCTATAGTTTCTACTTTTTCTTCCTAGCCTTCGGTCGAATGACTGGGGGGTGGAGCTAAGGGGGGAGCTATATAGGCTACTCTACTGTGGGTGCTCTCTCTGCCACTTCCTGTAGGGGAGGAGAATATCCCACAATTAAGGATGAATCTGTGGACTCGATACTTCACAAGAGAAATAAATTTATCAGGTAAGCATAAATTATGTTTTTCCTTCAGTTACTCTTTGCATGGAGGTGTTAGGTCTCAGGTTTGTGGCCTTGGTTGTTATTGCATCTTCTTGCCTTTATAGAAGCCCTCTTCAGCTTTGTGTCTTTTACTTATGATACAGGGTCCTAGACTCTGTTATCTCTGAGGACTAATTTGCTTTTCATGACAAGTCTGTTTCTGTCTTGGTGGCTGAACGTTTAGCTCTTCATGCAGGAGGCTTATTTTGTTCTTGCTTGTATATAATCTCTACAGATGCAAGTTTTTCTTCAAGGATGGGGGCCATCTGGGGTCTCAGAAGGATTTTGGTTTCCTTGGCAGGCGAGGTTACCTATTGTTTTTAAACTCTGTGCAATATTCAAGGCCTTTCAGGGTTGACCTCTTTTAAAAAGGAATCTATAATCTGTTTGCAGATTGGACTATGTTACATCTGTAGCTTATCTCAATCATCAGGGGGGAACTTGTAGTTCCCTAGTTATGAGGATAAATTCTTTCCTAGGCAGAAACTGTTCTTATTCTAGGACTGAATAACTGGTAAGCAGTTTTTTTTCCCCTCAGTCTTCAGTCTTTTCATCTGGAAGAGTGGTCTCTAAATTAGATTATGTTCTATCAGATTATAGTTCTTTGGGGTTGCCCAGATATTTTTCTGATAGCTTCCTGGGTAAATCTCATTTTTATCAGATACTGTGCAAGATCCAGGGATCTTTGAACTGTGTTTGCGGACGCTCTGGTAGTTTTAGTGGTCATTCTGGTTAGCCTATATTTTTTTTCACCTCTGGTTTTTCATCCCAGGGTGATAGTCAAGATTTGTCAGGAAGAGCTTTGGTGTTTGTTTGTTCCAGCTTGTTCCTGCAGTATTTGGTATGTAGATCTAATTCTGATGTCCAGTTTCTTTCATTGGCTGCTTCTTTTGCATCCGAACCTTCTATTTTAGGTCCTTTTTTCTATCAGGATTCTAGATCTCTGATTAATGGCATGGAGATAGAATCATCTATTCTCTTTGTCTTTGAACTATTCGCTCAGTTTCTGAGTTTCTTATTGAGGCTTATAAGTCTGTTATTTAAGGGTTTGGAAGGCCTTTACACTGATCAGCCACAACATTTAAACCACTGACAGGTGAAGTGAATAACATTGGATATTGTCACAATGGCACCTGTCAAGGGGTGGGATATATTAGGCAGCAAGTGGACAGCCAGTTCTTTCATTTCATGTGTTGGAAGCAAGAAAAATGGGAAAGTGAAAAGATCTGAGTGACTTTGACAAGGGCCAAATAGTAATGGCTAGACGACTGTGTCAAGGCATCTCCAAAATGGCAAGTCTTGCAATGCAATGGTTATTACTTAGAAAAAGTGGTGCAAGGAAGGACAACCAGCGTCAGGGTCATGGGTGGCCAAGGCTCAATGATGCATTTGGAAATTGAAGGCTAGCTCATCTGGTCCAACCACACAGAAGAGTGACTGTAGCTGAAATTGCTGAAAAAAATGCTGGCCATGATAGAATGGTGTCAGAACACATGCTGCGTATGGGGCTGCATAGCTGCAGACTGGTCAGAGTGCCCATGGTAAACCTTGTCCATTTCCGAAAGCACCTTCAATGGGGATGTGAGCATAAGAATTGGACCATGGAGCAATGGAAGAAGGTTGCCTGGTCTGATGAATCACGTTTTTCTTTAGATCAGTGGGGTGGGCCGTGTGAATGTGCGTTGTTTACCTTGGAAAGAGATGGCAGCAGAATGCACTATGGGAAAAATGCTGGCTGGCAGAGGCAGTGTCATGTACAGTCTACAACAGGATTATGGGCGGCTAGGCAGAAAACACTCCCAAAATAATAATCATTATTTATAAAAGTTCAGTATCCTTATTCTTATTGTCTTTGTCCAAATTAATCAGAATCAGGGCTTAGTATCACACACAAACTCTTATAAACTTCAAGTATACTGAGAACACTTTACAAAGAGACGTCACTTGTCCCAAATAGCGCGGTATTCAATCCGCATTAAACACTTGGTCCTTGGATAAATTTACCAGGTTGCACCTCCCAAATACCCTCCTTCAAGTGTATTATTGTAGGTAACAAGGCAGTTTCCTTACCCGACACCTCCGTTTCCACGATTCCAATGGTGGTCCTCCAAACTCTCAATTGCTTGCTACCCAGCCGTATGGCGTCCTCTGTCAGTTGGAGCCGGTCCGTATGCTCATTGGATAGTCAGGTAGGTGTGTGTACCGCATCTCCAACCCAGAATAGGCACTCCGCTATACAATTTATGCTCACTGTGCGACCCCAAGTACAAGGAGAAATAGAAAGAGGCAGTGTCATGCTCTGGGCAATGTTCTGCTGGGAAACCTTGGGTCCTGGCATTCATGTGGATGTAACTTTGACGTGTGCCACCTACCTAGAGATTGTTGCAGACCACTTACACCCCTTCTTGGCAATGGTGTCCTCTTCCAGCAGGAGATGATGCACCCTGCAAAAATTGTTCAAGTATGGTTTTGCAAAGAGTTAAAGGTATTTCCTTGGCCTCCAAATTCCTTAGATCTCAATCTTATCCGATTGAGCATCAGTGGGATGTGCTGGAACAACAAATCCGATCCATGGAGGCCCCATCTTGCAGGACTTTAAAGGATCAGCTGCTAATGTCTTGGTGCCAGATACCACAGGAAACGTTCAGAGGTCTTGTGGAGTCCATGCCTCGACGCATCAGAGCTGTTTTGGGAGCACAAGGGGGACCTTCACAATATTAGGCAGGTGGTTTTAATGTTGTGGCTGATCAGTGTATTTCTTGGCATTCTTTTTGAATTCCAGTTTCCTGGCTATGTTCACAGGATAGTTTGGATAAGAGTTTATCAGCCAGTTCTTTGAAGGGGGTCAGTTTTCTGTCCTTTTTAGTTATGTTCCGTAAAAAGATTTCTAATCTTTCTATCATTCTTGGTTTAATTCTAGCCTGGCCTAAAATTAAGCCTGTTATTTTCCAATTGTTCCTCCTTGGAACTTTAATTTGGTCTTGAGGATTTTGCCGTTTCCTCCTTTGTTCGGCCTATGGATCAGGTGGATATTAACTTCTATAAATTAAAAAAGATAAGCGCTCAACCTGGGAACGAACAATAGCATAATAGCTTGTTCTATGGCTAGTTACCACCCAAGAAGCAGTCTCTTTTTGCTCAACATGCCTTTTACAAAGAAGAACTTTCCTGTAGTATATCAGTCTGATCCTGACTTAACAGAGCAGTCCAGTACCAAAAAAACAGGCAATCCCTCTCTGAATGAGAGAAACGGCAAAACCACAGACGTACGTTAGCGGAATGTGGCTGCACCCCATTGACGGCCCCATAAAAGGCTGAAACGATCGTCTGGGGTTGTCATGTTCCTTGTTCAGAGGAGAATTGCCTGGTATTTTGGGGCTGCACTGACCTTACTTGGCGGGATCAGACTGATATACTTCAGGAAAGTTTTCCTCTGTGAAAAGCACAACTGGGCTAAAAGAGGCTGCTCCTAGGTGGTAACTCGCCATAGAACAAGCTACTGAGCTGTTAGTCGTTCCTGGTAGAGTGCTTCTCTCTTCGTATGCAGTATATTAACTTATTTCTGTAAATTTTGTATTTCTTTTTGCTATCTCATCTGTTATAAGAGTTTCTACTCTTTATTACGTTTCTCCTTATCTTATTTAGAATAAGGTTACTGACTATATAAGTTGGGACATTTTCCTTTGGGGCAAGATTACGAGTGGAACGCTAACAGGTGTGCGCAATAAGAAATTTGTTGCGGGTGTTTACGCGTCAGCATTTTCACTCATATTACAATTTGAAAGTAAACACGATTGCTTGAGCACAATTGAAGTTAAAGGGATATGAAACCCAAATTTTTTCTTTCATGATTCAGATAGAGCATGCAATGTTAAGCAGCTTTCTAATTTACTTCTATTATCAATTTGTCTTCGTTCTCTTTATTTGAAAAGCAGGAGTGTAAGCTTAGGAGCCGGCCCATTTGGTTCAGCACCCTGGTTAACTCTTGCTGATGGGTGGCTTACCTGATAAATTTCTTTCTTTCATGGGGGGTGAGAGTCCACAAGACCCCACTCTGTTTTGTTCTAGCCTGTTTTTTTTTTTCCTTTTTTGTGCATTTTTTTTTTTCTGATCCTATTTTTACGGTTACTTTTCCTTCCTCTTTGTGCCCGCTATACGTTAGACTGAGGTACTGGTAGGGTGGTAGGGGTTTCGTGGAGTTCTTGGGGTTTGGGAATCTTTGCCTCCTCCTAGTGGTAGGGAAGAGTAATTCCCAGAAGTAATGGATAGTGGACTCTCACCAACATGAACTAAATTAATTTATCAGGTAAGCATAAATTATGTTTTTGTTTTTGTTTTTCATTCAAAAACTGATATTGTGTTTTATTTTGTGGGGGGGGTTAATTTATTTTTTTATTCTTTTTTTTTTTCTTGATTATATTTAAGCTTTAAGTAAGATTGCCGTTTTTTTATGCTAATTTGAAACAAAGTTGCACATTTTATGTATATGCTTAATATCCGTAAACTTTGCGATAGGTGATAATTTTAGTCAGAACAAAATAAAAGCTCTTCATTGATGAAGGAGAAATCTACCAAAATCAGTTTTTCTGTATGCTCTGATTAGTAAATCAAGTGGTTTATCATTCTTAAAATGTAAAAAATATGAAATACAAACATAGTGAATGCATTCACAACAAACTGTGTATAAAAAAGAAACACTAATCTCTCGCAAATCATAATGAAAGTGCTTCAAAGTAAATAATTAAGGTAAGTCCAGAGTTGACAAGTGGTCTTTGTGCTCAAAAACAAAAACAGTAATATAGTGAAGTACTAAATATATTCTCAAAGAAAGGATAGTATATATATATATATATATATATACAAATATCCAGACAGGTGCACTCACTGTGACATAAGACATCCGCCGGGGTGCTGCGCTGAAAACATATAGCAATATCCGTTCAACCCCTCAAGGTAGAAAAACGCTTCACTCTCCGGTCTCTTTCAAAATCCTTTATTAAGTATCCAGCATCATATGACGAAATTCCCAAACGTTTCGATACCAATTGGTATCTTTTTCAATGGGTAATCAGAACATATCTATCCCAAAAGAAGATTCCATTCTTCTTTTGGGATAGATATGTTCTGATTACCCATTGAAAAAGATACCAATTGGTATCGAAACGTTTGGGAATTTTGTCATATGATGCTGGATACTTAATAAAGGATTTTGAAAGAGACCGGAGAGTGAAGCGTTTTTCTACCTTGAGGGGTTGAACGGATATTGCTATATATATATATATATATATATATATATATATATATATATATATATAAGTATATTTGAACGTCAATAGCTCTTTGGATAGTGCACACCTATAAATATCCAGCAGTATTTCTGTTGTTTTCATTCATCAATTTATTAAAAATACGTATATAGCCACATTTGTGTAGACGGATGGTTGCAGATTGTGAGTTAATACCACCTCACTGTTGTTACACGCAGCGATAACGGGTTTATCTCGGGTGTTTGTGCGCATCAGAAGTAGTGCCCATATTATGAGTTTAACACTGTCTGATAAAAATTATTCAAAGAAATATTGCAATAAAAAGTCATAAGTGCTCAAAGATATGCAGTCTTAAAGGGACACTGAACCCAATTTTTTTTCTTTCATGATTCAGATAGAGCATGAAATTTTAAGCATCTTTCTAATTTACTCCTATTATCAATTTTTCTCTTGCTATCTTTATTTTAAAAGCATGAATGTAAATCTTAGCAGCCAGCCCATTTTAGGTTCAGCACCATGGATAGCACTTGCTTATTGGAGGCTTACATTTACCCACCAATAAGCAAACATAACCCAGGTTCTCAACCAAAAATGGTCCGGCTCCTATACATCATATTCCTGCTTTTTAAAAAAAGATAGCAAGAGAACAAATAAAAATTGATAATAGGAGTAAATTTGAAAGTTGCTTAAAATTGCATGCTCTATCTGAACCATGAAAGAAAAAAATTTGGGTTTAGTATCCCTTTAAAGGACCAGTCAACACATTAGATTTGCATAATCAACAAATGCAAGATAACAAAACAATGCAATACCACTTAGTCTGAACTTCAAATGAGTAGTAGATTTTTTTATAACAAATTTCAAAGTTATGTATATTTCCACTCCCCTTGTACCATGTGATAGCAATCAGCCAATCACAAATGCATATACGTATAGTCTGTGAATTCTTGCACATGCTCAGTAGGATCTGGTGACTCAAAAATTGTAAATATAAAAGACTGTGCACATTTTTTTTAATGGAAGTAATTGGAAAGATGTTTAAAATTACATGCTATATCTGAATCATGAAAATTTAATATAACCTGAGCGTCCCTTTAAGTGTTAGGAAAAAAAAGACTGCAAAGGGCTTTAACATAGAGATACAATACTAAACATGTAAATATGTCTGTGTATATGTTAATATAAATAAATATATATATATATGTTTGTACAGATTTATTTGTGTTTTACTGTATACAATATTAATTTACAGGACAATGTCCTTTGTATTCTTAAATACTGTACATATGTCTATATATATATCTGTATTTGCATATACATGTATATCTATTCCTATAGATAAATAGGTATAGATATGTATTTTACATGAACAGTTTCTCATATATATATATATATATATATATATATATTTCTTTCATGTAATTGGCAAGAGTCCATGAGCTAGTGACGTATGGGATATACATTCCTAACAGGAGGGGCAAAGTTTCCCAAATCTCAAAATGCCTATAAATACACCCCCCACCACACCCACAATTCAGTTTTACAAACTTTGCCTCCTATGGAGGTGGTGAAGTAAGTTTGTTCTAGATTTCTAAGTTGATATGCACTTCCCAGCATGCTGAAGCCCGGTTCCTCTCAGAGTGCAGTGAATGACAGAGGGATGTGAAGGGAGTATTACCTATTGAATTCAATGGTCATCCTAACGGGGATCTATTTCATAGGTTCTCTGTTATCGGTCGTAGAGATTCATCTCCTACCTCCCTTTTCAGATCGATGATATACTCTTTATATACCATTACCTCTACTGATTCTCGTTTCAGTACTGGTTTGGCTATCTACTTTATGTAGATGAGTGTCTTTTGGTAAGTATATTTTCTTTTATTTAAGACACTCTCAGCTATGGTTTGGCACTTTATATGTAAAGTTCTAAATATATGTTTTGTACTTATATTTGCCATGATTCAGGTTAATCAGTATATTTCCTTCTTACAGAATGTCAGTTTCATTTTGGGAAATGCATATATAAAAAAAAAAATTATTCTTACCTGAAATTTTCCAATTGACTCTCTTTTCTAAATTGCGGGCTGTTAGGCTCGCGGGAGCGCAAAATGCTATAATTTATTGCGTCATTCTTGGCGCAAGACTTTTTTGGCGCGAGAATTACGTTTGTTGACGTATTTTCGTCATTTCCGGCGTCTTAGTTGGAGCCGAGAGTTTTCATGTAAATGCGTCATCTATGACGTTTGTGTTTGTTGCAGACGTTCTTGGCGCCAAAAAATATTTTGTCAGTTGTGGGCGTCATACTTGGCGCCAAACTTTTGTCATTATTTAAGTCTTCATTTCTTTTTGCTTCTGGTTTCCAGAGGCCTATTTTGTTTTGCATTTCTTTCCCATTCCTGAAACTGTCATATAAGGAAATTGATATTTTGCTTTATATGTTGTTTTTTCTCTTACATTTGCAAGATATCTCAAAACTGTTCCTGTATCAGAAAACATTGTTGGATTCCTGCTGACTGATATCAGTCCTACCAAAGCTAATTTAATTTATTTTAATGTTATAAATTTGTATCTTTAGCTATGGTTTGTAATAAGTTATCATGATAAACTTTTACATGCAGAGAAAATGTCCATCAGTATCAATGCATTGTTTATTGCTATTCTTTTAACATCTAATGTACAAGATATACCTGGGAATTTATAAGAATATTTTTTCTGATTCTATTTAGAAGGCTTTGTCTGCCATCCCGCCTTCTAATAAAATGTAAAGGTCTTTTTTAAACTTCTCATTTAGTTGATGAATTTTCAAATGACCGACAACATAATGAATTATCCTTCTCTGATGAGGATTTATCTGATTCAGAATATCCTTCATCAGATATTGACACTAGCAAATTTACTTTTTTATTCTTAAATGGAGTACATTCGTTCTTTGTTGAAAAAGTGTTGATTATATTGGATATTGAGGAGACTAGTCCTCTTGATTTTAAGGCTAGCTAACATTTAAATTCTGTTTATTAACCTCCTGTGGTTACTTCAGAGGTTTCTTTCCAGTTTCTAATATTATGGAATGGAATAGGCCTGGTACTTCTTTTATTCCTTCTTTAAAGGTTTTAAAAATTGTATCCTTTGCCAGCAGTTAGTTTGGAGTTTGGGAAAAGATCCCCAAAGTTAATGGGGCTATCTCTACTCTTGCTAAACGTACTACTATTCCTATGTAAAATAGTATTTATTTTAAAGATCCTTCAGATGGGAAACTTGTATCTTATCTAAGGAAAATTAATTTATTTTCAGGTCCTTTTCTTAGGCCTGCAATTTCTTTGGCTGATGTTGCAGCTGTTTCATCTTTTTTGGTTGGTAACTTTAGCGCAACAAGTATCTGATTATGATTTGTTTAGCATTGTTAACTTGATTCAACATGCTAATAATTTCATTTGTGATGCCTTTTTTTTGATATTATCAAAATTGAGGTTAAATCTATGTCTTTAGCTATTTTAGCTAGAAGAACTTTGTGGCTTAAATCTTGGAATGCTGATTTGATTTCTAAATCCAGATTTCTATTTTCTTTCCTTCCAAGGTAAGGAAGGGAGTTTTTTTGCCTCAAGATTAAGTTCTAAGGGTAAATCTTAAGCTTATTTCCGTTTTTGTTCTTAATAAGGAACAGAAGCCTAATTCTTCCCCAAGTAATATGTTTATAATTGGAAGCTTTCTTCAAAATGGAATGATTTCAAGCCATTTAAGAGTTCAAAGCCAGCCCCCAAATTCCCATAATGGTGCGGCCCTTATTCCAGCTTAGCTGGTAGGGGGCAGGTTAAGATTTTTCTGAAGTTGTTTGGTTCAATTCGGTCCAAACTCCTTAGATTGGGGTACAGAATAGGATTCAGAGTAAGACCGCCTGTGAGAAGTTTTTTTCTCTCTCACATATTCCAGCAATCCCAGTAAAGGCTCAGACTTTCCTGAAGTGTGTTTTCAGACCTGGAGTTATCTGGGGTATTCATACCAGTTCCGTTTCAGGAACGGGGTCTGGGGTTTTTATTCAGAACTATTCATTGTCCCAAAGAAAGAAAATCTTTTGATTTGTCATATAAGAGTACCATCTTTCAGAATGGTGATTATAAGGTCTATTCTGCCTTTTGTGCAGCAAGGGCATTATTTGCCCACAATAGACTTACAGGATGCATATCTTCATATTCTGTTTCATTCAGATTATTTTCATTTTCTGAGATTCTCTTTTTTTTAGACAAGCATTACCAATTTGTTGTTCTTCCTTTCTGGCCTAGCGACAGCTCTAGGAATCTTTTCAAAGGTTCTCAGTGTTTCCTTATTTGGACGATATCTTGGTACTTGCTCAGTCTTTTCGTTCTGCAGAATCTCATACGATTCAACTTCTGTTGTTTCTTCAAGACATTGTTGGAGGATCATTTTACCAAAAAAGTTCCTTGATTCCTCAAACAAGGGTCACCTTTTTTAGGTTTCCAGATAGATTGTGTCAATGTCTTTGTCTTTAACAGACAAGAGACAATTTATATTGGGTTCAGCTTGTCGTAACCTTTAGTCTCTATTATTTCCTTCAGTAGCTATATGCATGGAAGTTTTAGGTCTCATGACTGCAGCATCGGACTCGATTCCCTTTGCTCGTTTTCATATGAGACCTCTCCAGTTTTTAATGCTGAATTAATGGTGCAGGGATTATTCTGGGATTTCACATTTATTATCATTGAATCCCAATACTCATCTATCTCTGACTTGGTGGTTAGATCACCATCGTATAGTTCTACGGGTCTCTTTGGTTCATTCAACCTGGACCGTGATCACAACAGATGCGAGTCTTTTAGTTTGGGAAGCTGTCTGGGGATCTCTGACAGCAGCACAAGGGGTTTGGAAATCTCAAGAGGCGAGATTACCAATCAATATTTTGGAACTCCGTGCAATTCTCAGAGCTCTTCAGTTTTGGCTTTTATTGAAGAGAGAGACATTTATTGTTTTTCAGACAGACAATGTCACAACTGTGGCATATGTCAATCAGTGTGGGACTCGCAGTCCTCAGGCTATGAAAGAAGTATCTCGGATACTTGTTTGGGCAGAATCCAGCTCCTGTCTAATTTCTGCGGTCCATATCCCAGGTATAGACAATTAGGAAGTGGATTATCTCAGTCATCAAGCTTTACATCCGGGAGAGTGGTCTCTTCACCCAGATGTGTTTTTTTCAAATTGTTCAGATGTGGGGGCTTCCAGAAATAGATCTGATGGCATCTCATCTAATCAAGAAACTTCCCAGGTACCTATCCAGGTCCAGGGATCCTTAGGCGGAAGCAGTGGATGCATTGACACTTCCTTGGATTTTTCAACCTGCCTATATTTTTCCGTCTCTAGTTCTTCTTCCAAGAGTGATTTTCAAAATTGGACAATATCTGGGTACTTGCTCAGTCTTCTCATTTTCGAAGAATCTCATACGAATCGACTTGTGTTGTTTCTTCAAGTTCATGGTTGGAGGATCAATTTACCAATCAGTTCATTGATTCCTCAGACAAGGGTAACCTTTTTAGGTTTCTAGATAGATTCAGTGTCTATGACTCTGTCCTTGTCAGACAAGAGAAGTTTTAACATTGATATCAGCTTGTCAAAACCTTGAGTCACAATCATTCCCTTTGGTAGCCTTATGCATGGAAATTTTAGGTCTTAGGACTGCCGCATCAGATGCGATCTCCTTTGCTCATTTTCACATGCGACCTCTTCAGCTCTGTATGCTGAACCAATGGTGCAGGGATTACTCAAAGATATCTCAATTAATATCTTTAAACCAATTATACGACACTCTCTGACATGGTGGACAGATCACCATCGTTTAGTTCAGGGGGCTTCTTGTTCTTCCGACCTGGACTATAATCTCAACAGATGCAAGTCTTACAGGTTGGGGAGCTGTGTGGGGGTATCTGACGGCACAAGGGGTTTGGGAATCTCAGGAGGTGAGATTTCCGATCAATATTTTGGAACTCCGTGCAATTTTCAGAGCTCTTCAGTCTTGGCCTCTTCTGAAGAGAGAGTTGTTCATTTGTTTTCAGATAGACAATGTCACAACTGTGGCATACATCAATCATCAAGGAGGGACTCACAGTCCTCTGGCTATGAAAGAAGTATCTCGAATTTTGGTTTGGGCGGAATCCAGCTCCTGTCTAATCTCTGCGGTTCATATCCCAGGTATGGACAATTGGAAAGCGGATTATCTCAGTCGCCAAACGTTGCACCTGGGCGAATGGTCTTCACCCAGAGGTATTTCCTCAGATTGTTCAAATGTGGGAACTCCCAGAAATAGATCTGATGGCTTCTCATCTAAACAAGAAACTTCCCTGGTATCTGTCCGGATCCCGGGATCCTCGGGCGGAGGCAGTGGATGCATTATCTCTTCCTTACAAGTGTCATCCTGCCTATATCTTTCCGCCTCTAGTTCTTCTTCCAAGGGTATTCTCCAATATTCTAAAGGAATGCTCGTTTGTCCTGCTGGTAGCTCCAGCATGGCCTCACAGGTTTTGGTATGCGGATCTTGTCCGGATGGCCTCTTGCCGGCTGTGGACTCTTCCGTTAAGACCAGTTTTTCTGTCTCAAGGTTCTTTTTTCCATCAGGATCTCAAAACCTTAGTTTTAAGGTGTGGAGTTTGAACGCTCTATTCTTGGTCAAAGAGGTTTCTCTGACTCTGTGATTGATACTATGTGACAGGCTCGTAAATCTGTATCTAGAGAGATATATTATAGAGTATGGAAGACTTATATTTCTTCAGGATGGTTTAGATAAAGGTTTGTCCGCAAGTTTCTTGTAAGACAAATCTCTGCTCTTTCTGTTCTTTTTCACAGAAGGATTGCTAATCTTCCTGATATTCATTGTTTTGTACAACCTTTGGTTCGTATAAAACTTGTCATTAAGTCAATTTCTCCTCCTTGGAGTTTGAATTTGGTTCTGGGGGCTCTTCAAGCTCCTCCTTTTGAACCCATGCATTCTTTGGTCGTTATATAACTTTCTTGGAAAGTTTTGTTTCTTTTGGCCATCTCTTCTGCCAGAAGAGTCTCTGAATTATCTACTTTTTTTTTGCGAGTCTCCTTTTCTGATTTTGCATCAGGATAAGGCGGTGCTGCGAACTTCTTTTGAATTTTTTACCTAAAGTTGTGAATTCTAACAACATTAGTAGAGAAATTGTGGTTCCTTCATTATGTCCTAATCCTATGAATTCTAAGGAGAAATCATTGCATTCTTTGGATGCTGTTAGAGCTTTGTAATATTATGTTGAAGCTACTAAGTCTTTCCGAAAGACTTCTAGTCTATTTGTCATCTTTTCCGGTTCTAGAAAAGACCAGAAAGCTTCTGCCATTTCTTTGGCATCTTGGTTGAAATCTTTATTTCATCATGCCTATGTTGAGTCGGGTAACACTCCGCCTCAAAGGATTACAGCTCATTCTACTAGGTCAGTTTCTACTTCCTGGGCGTTTAAGAATGAAGCTTCGGTTGATCAGATTTGCAAAACAGCAACTTGGTCCTCTTTGCACTTTTACTAAATTCTACCATTTTGATGTGTTTTCTTCTTCTGAAGCAGTTTTTGGTAGAAACGTACTTCAGGCAGTGGTTTCAGTTTGAATCTTCTGCTTATGTTTTCTTTCATGTAATTAGCAAGAGTCCATGAGCTAGTGACGTATGGGATATACATTCCTACCAGGAGGGGCAAAGTTTCCCAAACCTTAAAATGCCTATAAATACACCCCTCACCACACCCACAATTCAGTTTTACAAACTTTGCCTCCGATGGAGGTGGTGAAGTAAGTTTGTGCTAGATTCTACGTTGATATGCGCTCCGCAGCAAGTTGGAGCCCGGTTTTCCTCTCAGCGTGCAGTGAATGTCAGAGGGATGTGAGGAGAGTATTGCCTATTTGAATGCAGTGATCTCCTTCTACGGGGTCTATTTCATAGGTTCTCTGTTATCGGTCGTAGAGATTCATCTCTTACCTCCCTTTTCAGATCGACGATATACTCTTATATATACCATTACCTCTGCTGATTCTCGTTTCAGTACTGGTTTGGCTTTCTACAAACATGTAGATGAGTGTCCTGGGGTAAGTAAATCTTATTTTCTGTGACACTCTAAGCTATGGTTGGGCACTTTGTTTATAAAGTTCTAAATATATGTATTCGAACATTTATTTGCCTTGACTCAGAATGTTCAACTTTCCTTATTTTTCAGACAGTCAGTTTCATATTTGGGATAATGCATTTGAATTAATCATTTTTTCTTACCTTCAAAAATTTGACTCTTTTTTTCCTGTGGGCTGTTAGGCTCGCGGGGGCTGAAAATGCTTCATTTTATTGCGTCATTCTTGGCGCGGACTTTTTTGGCGCAAAAATTCTTTTCCGTTTCCGGCGTCATACGTGTCGCCGGAAGTTGCGTCATTTTTTGACGTTATTTTGCGCCAAAAATGTCGGCGTTCCGGATGTGGCGTCATTTTTGACGCCAAAAGCATTTAGGCGCCAAATAATGTGGGCGTCTTATTTGGCGCTAAAAAATAAGGGCGTCGCTTTTGTCTCCACATTATTTAAGTCTTATGACGTTTCATATTTGGGATAATGCATTTGAATTAATCATTTTTTCTTACCTTCAAAAATTTGACTCTTTTTTTCCTGTGGGCTGTTAGGCTCGCGGGGGCTGAAAATGCTTCATTTTATTGCGTCATTCTTGGCGCGGACTTTTTTGGCGCAAAAATTCTTTTCCGTTTCCGGCGTCATACGTGTCGCCGGAAGTTGCGTCATTTTTTGACGTTATTTTGCGCCAAAAATGTCGGCGTTCCGGATGTGGCGTCATTTTTGGCGCCAAAAGCATTTAGGCGCCAAATAATGTGGGCGTCTTATTTGGCGCTAAAAAATAAGGGCGTCGCTTTTGTCTCCACATTATTTAAGTCTTATTTTTTCAGTGCTTCTGGTTGCTAGAAGCTTGTTCTTTGGCATTTTTTCCCATTCCTGAAACTGTCATTTAAGGAATTTGATCAATTTTGCTTTATATGTTGTTTTTTCTCTTACATATTGCAAGATGTCTCACGTTGCATCTGAGTCAGAAGATACTACAGGAAAATCGCTGTCTACTGCTGGAGCTACCAAGCTAAGTGTATCTGCTATAATTTTTGGTATCTGTTTCTCCAGCTGTTGTTTGTATTGCATGTCATGACAAACTTATTAATGCAGATAAAATTTCCTTTAGTACTGTTACATTACCTGTTGCTGTTCCGTCAACATCTAATTTTCAGAGTGTTCCTGATAAACATAAGAGATTTTATTTTTTAAATCCATTAAGAAGGCTATGTCTGTTATTTCTCCTTCTAGTTTACATAAAAGTCTTTTAAAACTTCTCTTTTTTCAGATGAATTTTTAAATGAACATCATCATTCTGATACTGATAATGGTTCTTCTGGTTCAGAGGTTTCTGTCTGAGGTTGATGCTGATAAATCTTTGTATTTGTTCAAGATGGAATTTATTCGTTCTTTATTTAAAGAAGTATTAATTGCATTAGAAATAGAGGATTCTGGTCCTCTTGATTCTAAATCTAAACGTTTAAATAAGGTTTTTAAATCTCCTGTAGTTATTCCAGAAGTGTTTAATCTCCCTGATGCTATTTCTGAAGTAATTTCCAGGGAATGGAATAATTTGGGTAATTCTTTTACTCCTTCTAAACGTTTAAGCAATTATATCCTGTGCCATCTGACAGATTAGAGTTTTTTTGGGACAAAATCCCTAAGGTTATGGGGCTGTCTCTACTCCTGCTAAATGTGCTACTATTCCTACGGCAGATAGTAATTCATTTAAGGATCCTTTAGATAGGAAAATTGAATCCTTTCTAAGAAAAGCTTACTTATGTTCAGGTAATCTTCTTAGACTTGCTATATTTTTAGCGGATGTTGCTGCAGCTTCAACTTTTTGGTTAGAAGCTTTAGCGCAACAAATAACAGATCATAATTTTATAGCATTATTATTATTCTATAACATGCTAATAATTTTATTGGTGATACCATCTTTTGATATCATTAGAGTTGATGTCAGGTATATGTCTCTAGCTATTTTAGCTAGAAAAGCTTTATGGATTAAACTTGGAATACTGATATGTCTTCTAAGTCAACTTTGCTTTCCCTTTCTTTCCAGGGTAATAAATTATTATTTCAACTGTTTCTGGAAGGAAGGGAACTTTTTTTCCAAAGGATAAAAATCTAAGGTAAATTTAGGTCTAATAATCATTTTGTTCCTTTCCTCACAATAAGGAACAAAAGCCTGATCCTTCATTCTCAGGAGCGGTATCAGTTTGGAAACTATTTCCAGTTTGGAATATATCCAAGCCTTTTAGAAAACCTATAGCCAGCTCCTAAGTACCCATGAAGGTGCGGACCTTATTCCAGCTCAGCTGGTATGGGGCAGATTACGTTTTCTTCAAAGAAATTTTGATCAATTCCGTTCTCAATTTCTGGTTTCAGAACATTGTTTCAGAAAGGTACAGAATTGGCTTCAGTTAAGGCCTCCTGCTAAGAGATTTTTTTCTTTCCCGTGTCCCAGTTAACACAGCAAAGGCTCAGCATTTCTGAAATGTGTTTCAGATCTAGAGTTGGCTGGAGTAATTATGCCAGTTCCAGTTCTGGAACAGGGGCTGGGGTTTTATTTTATCTCTTCATTGTACCAAAGAAGGTCAATTCCTTCAGACCAGTTCCGGATCTATCAATATTGAATCGTTATGTAAGGATACCAACATTCAAGATGGTTACTGTAGGACTATCCTGCCTTTTGTTTAGCAAGGGCATTATATGTCTACAATAGATTTACAGGATGTGTATCTACATATTCCGATTCATCCAGATCACTTTTAGTGTCTGAGATTCTCTTTTTAGACAAGCATTACCAGTTTTGTGGCTCTACCGTTTGGCCTAGCCTCAGTTCCAAGAATTTTTTTCAAAGGTTCTCGGTGCCCTTCTTTCTGTAATCAGAGAACAGGGTTTTTTGGTATTTCCTTATTGGACAATATCTGGGTACTTGCTCAGTCTTCTCATTTTCGAAGAATCTCATACGAATCGACTTGTGTTGTTTCTTCAAGTTCATGGTTGGAGGATCAATTTACCAATCAGTTCATTGATTCCTCAGACAAGTGTAACCTTTTTAGGTTTCTAGAATAGATTCAGTGTCTATGATTCTGTCCTTGTCAGACAAGAGAAGTTTAACATTGATATCAGCTTGTCAAAACCTTCAGTCACAATCATTCCCTTTGGTAGCCTTATGCATGGAAATTTTAGGTCTTAGGACTGCCGCATCAGATGCGATCTCCTTTGCTCGTTTTCACATGCGACTTCTTCAGCTCTGTATGCTGAACCAATGGTGCAGGGATTACTCAGATATCTCAATTAATATCTTTAAACCGATTATACGACACTCTCTGACATGGTGGGCAGATCACCATCGTTTAGTTCAGGGGGCTTCTTTGTTCTTCCGACCTGGACTATAATCTCAACAGATGCAAGTCTTACAGGTTGGGGAGCTGTGTGGGGGTATCTGACGGCACAAGGGGTTTGGGAATCTCAGGAGGTGAGATTTCCGATCAATATTTTGGAACTCCGTGCAATTTCAGAGCTCTTCAGTCTTGGCCTCTTCTGAAGAGAGAGTTGTTCATTTGTTTTCAGATAGACAATGTCACAACTGTGGCATACATCAATCATCAAGGAGGGACTCACAGTCCTCTGGCTATGAAAGAAGTATCTCGAATTTTGGTTTGGGCGGAATCCAGCTCCTGTCTAATCTCTGCGGTTCATATCCCAGGTATGGACAATTGGAAAGCGGATTATCTCAGTCGCCAAACGTTGCACCTGGGCGAATGGTCTTCACCCAGAGGTATTTCCTCAGATTGTTCAAATGTGGGAACTCTCAGAAATAGATCTGATGGCTTCTCATCTAAACAAGAAACTTCCCTGGTATCTGTCCGGATCCAGGGATCCTCGGGCGGAGGCAGTGGATGCATTATCTCTTCCTTACAAGTGTCATCCTGCCTATATCTTTCCGCCTCTAGTTCTTCTTCCAAGGGTATTCTCTAATATTCTAAAGGAATGCTCGTTTGTCCTGCTGGTAGCTCCAGCATGGCCTCACAGGTTTTGGTATGCGGATCTTGTCCGGATGGCCTCTTGCCAGCTGTGGACTCTTCCGTTAAGACCAGTCTTTCTGTCGCAAGGTCCTTTTTTCCATCAGGATCTCAAATCCTTAAATTTAAAGGTATGGAGATTGAACGCTTGATTCTTGGTCAAAGAGGTTTCTCTGACTCTGTGATTGATACTATGTGACAGGCTCGTAAATCTGTATCTAGAGAGATATATTATAGAGTCTGGAAGACTTATATTTCTTCAGGATGGTTTAGATAAAGGTTTGTCCGCAAGTTTCTTGAAAGACAAATCTCTGCTCTTTCTGTTCTTTTTCACAGAAGGATTGCTAATCTTCCTGATATTCATTGTTTTGTACAAGCTTTGGTTCGTATAAAACCTGTCATTAAGTCAATTTCTCTTCTTTGGAGTTTGAATTTGGTTCTGGGGGCTCTTCAAGCTTCTCCTTTTGAACCCATGCATTCTTTGGTCGTTATATTACTTTCTTGGAAAGTTTTGTTTCTTTTGGCCATCTCTTCTGCCAGAAGAGTCTCTGAATTATCTACTCTTTTTTGTGAGTCTCCTTTTCTGATTTTGCATCAGGATAAGGCGGTGCTGCGAACTTCTTTTGAATTTTTTACCTAAGGTTGTGAATTCTAACAACATTAGTAGAGAAATTGTGGTTCCTTCATTATGTCCTAATCCTATGAATTCTAAGGAGAAATCATTGCATTATTTGGATGCTGTTAGAGCTTTGTAATATTATGTTGAAGCTATTAAGTCTTTCCGAAAGACTTCTAGTCTATTTGTCATCTTTTCCGGTTCTAGAAAAGACCAGAAAGCTTCTGCCATTTCTTTGGCATCTTGGTTGAAATCTTTATTTCATCATGCCTATGTTGAGTCGGGTAACACTCCGCCTCAAAGGATTACAGCTCATTCTACTAGGTCAGTTTCTACTTCCTGGGCGTTTAAGAATGAAGCTTCGGTTGATCAGATTTGCAAAACAGCAACTTGGTCCTCTTTGCATACTTTTTCTAAATTCTACCATTTTGATGTGTTTTCTTCTTCTGAAGCAGTTTTTGTTAGAAACGTACTTCAGGCAGTGGTTTCAGTTTGAATCTTCTGCTTATGTTTTTTCATTAAAATTTTATTCTGGGTGTGGATTATTTTCAGCAGGAATTGGCTGTCTTTATTTTATCCCTCCCTCTCTAGTGACTCTTGTGTGGAAAGATCCACATCTTGGGTAATCATTATCCCATACGTCACTAGCTCATGGACTCTTGCTAATTACATGAAAGAAAACATAATTTATGTAAGAACTTACCTGATAAATTCATTTCTTTCATATTAGCAAGAGTCCATGAGGCCCGCCCTTTTTTGTGGTGGTTTTGATTTTTTTGTATAAAGCACAATTATTCCAATTCCTTATTTTATATGCTTTCGCACTTTTTTCTTATCACCCCACTTCTTGGCTATTCGTTAAACTGAATTGTGGGTGTGGTGAGGGGTGTATTTATAGGCATTTTAAGGTTTGGGAAACTTTGCCCCTCCTGGTAGGAATGTATATCCCATACGTCACTAGCTCATGGACTCTTGCTAATATGAAAGAAATGAATGTATCAGGTAAGTTCTTACATAAATTATGTTTTTTTCATTAAATATTATTCTGGGTGTGGATTATTTTCAGCAGGAATTGGCTGTCTTTATTTTATCCCTCCCTCTCTAGTGACTCTTGTGTGGAAAGATCCACATCTTGGGTAATCATTATCCCATACGTCACTAGCTCATGGACTCTTGCTAATTACATGAAAGAAAACATAATTTATGTAAGAACTTACCTGATAAATTCATTTCTTTCATATTAGCAAGAGTCCATGAGGCCCGCCCTTTTTTGTGGTGGTTTTGATTTTTTTGTATAAAGCACAATTATTCCAATTCCTTATTTTATATGCTTTCGCACTTTTTTCTTATCACCCCACTTCTTGGCTATTCGTTAAACTGAATTGTGGGTGTGGTGAGGGGTGTATTTATAGGCATTTTAAGGTTTGGGAAACTTTGCCCCTCCTGGTAGGAATGTATATCCCATACGTCACTAGCTCATGGACTCTTGCTAATATGAAAGAAATGAATTTATCAGGTAAGTTCTTACATAAATTATGTTTTTTACCTAAAGTTGTGAATTTCAACAACATTAGTAGAGAAATTGTTGTCCCTTCGTTGTGTCCTAATCCTAAGAATTCTCTGGAGAGATCTTTACATTCTTTGGATGTGGTATGAGCTTTGAAATATTATGTTGAAGCTACTAAAGATTTCAGAAAGACTTTTAGTCTATTTGTTATCTTTTCTGGTTCTAGGAAAGGTCAGAAGGCTTCTGCCATTTCTTTGGCATCTTGGTTAAAGCTTTTGATTCATCATGCTTATTTAGAGTCAGGTAAATCCCTGCCTCAGAGGATTACGGCTAATTCTACTAGGTCAGTTTCTACTTCCTGGGCTTTTAAGAATGAAGCTTCTGTTGATCAGATTTTAAAAGCAGCAACTTGGTCTTCTTTGCATACTTTTACTAAATTCTACCATTTTGATGTTTTCTCTTCTTCAGAAGCAGTTTTTGGTAGAAAAGTACTTCAGGCAGCTGTTTCAGTTTGATTCTTCTGCTTATAATTTCAGTTTTTTTCATTATAAAGATTAAAACTTTTGATTTGGGTTGTGGATTAATTTTTCAGCGGAATTGGCTGTCTTTATTTTTATCCCTCCCTCTCTAGTGACTCTTGCGTGGAGTTCCACATTTTGGGTATGTGCTATACCATAAGTCACTAGCTCATGGACTCTTGCCAATTACATGAAAGAAAACATAATTTATGCAAGAATTTACCTGATAAATTCATTTCTTTCATATTGGCAAGAGTCCATGAGACCCCACCCTTTTTATGGTGGTTATGATTTTTTTGGTATAAAGCACAATTATTCCAATTCCTTGTTGATGCTTTCACTCCTTTCTTATCACCCCACTTCTTGGCTATTCGTTAAACTGAATTGTGGGTGTGGTGGGGGTGTATTTATAGGCATTTTGAGGTTTGGGAAACTTTGCCCCTCCTGGTAGGAATGTATATCCCATGCGTCACTAGCTCATGGACTCTTGCCAATATGAAAGAAATGAATTTATCAGGTAAATTCTTACATAAATTATGTTATTTCTTTCATGTAAATGGCAAGAGTCCATGACCTAGTGACGTATGGGATATACATTCCTACCAGGAGGGAGCAAAGTTTCCCAAACCTCAAAATGCCTATAAATACACCTCCCACCACACACATACTTCAGTTTTTACAAACTTTGCCTCCTATGGAGGTGGTAAAGTAAGTTTGTGCTTGATTTTTATGATTTCTTCTATGATAAGCGCTTCTAAGCATTCTGAAGCCCAATTCCTCTCAGAGTATAGTGTTTGTCAGAGGGACGTGAAGAGAGTATTGCCTGTTGATTTCTATGGTTTCACTCATGGGAAATCTTTTCAAGGGTTCTCTGTTATCGGTCATAAGGATTCATCTCCTACCTCCCTTTTCAGATTAACGATATACTCTTATACCATTACCTCTGCTGATAGTTTTCAGTACTGGTTTGGCTGTCTGCTATATGTGAATGGGTGTCTTCGGTAAGTATGTATAATTATTTAAGACACTCTCAGCTATGTTTGGCGCTTTATGTATTAATATAAAGTTTTAAATATATGTATTTACTTATATTTGCCATGAGTCAGACCTGTGTGTATTTCCCTTTGCAGTCTAACAGTTTCAGTATGAGAATCATGTTTTAGGAAGTTATTTTTTTAAATTTTCTTACCTGGGGTTTAGTCTTTTTTTTTTCAATTTGACTTGTTTTTTTCCTTCAATTCGCAGGCAATTCTAGGCTTGTGAGGGCGCAAAATGCTGTTATTTATCGAGTCATTTTTGGTGCAAAATTTTTTTTGGCACAAATTTGCGTCTATAGTGTCGCAAGTTTCGTCATTTCCTGCGTCTTTATTGACATTAGGTTGTTTGGCGCGAACTTGCGCTTGTTATGATGCGAGTTGCGTCATTTACGGATGTTGTTTGGCCCCCAAAAAATGTATTTGCGTTGTGCCTCATACTTGGCACCAAATATTTTTTTTGTTATATTACCCCGCTTGCTTTATGCTCCCTGCTCTCTTTATATTCTAGAGGGCTATGCTGTTTGCTTTTCTGCTTATTTAGCATATGCATTGTATCCCATTCCTGAAACTGCTATATGAGGAAATTGGATATTTTGTTTAAATGTTATTTTTTCTTTTACATTTTGCAAGATGTCTCAGTCTGATCCTTTCTCAGAAGATACTGTAGGAACCATGTTGCCTGAACACAGTTCTACCAAAGCTAAGTGTATCTGTTGTAAGCAAGCTGAGATTATATCTCCGGCTAAATTATGTAACAGTTGTCATGATAAGCTTTTGCATGCCGATAATGTTTCTATTAGTACTAATACAGCACCTGTTGTTCCCTCAACATATAATGTACATGATATCCCCGTTGATATGAAAAATGAGAAGGCTATGTCTGCTATTCCACCTTCTAATAAACGTAAAAGGTCTTTTAAAACTTCTCATAAAACTGATGAAATTTGTGATGACCGACAACATACTGAAATATCCTCCTCAGAAGAAGATCTCTCTGGTTCAGAAGATCCTACTTCAGACATTGAAATTGATAAATCTTTTCTTTTTAAGATTGAATATATTCGGTCTTTGTTGAAAGAAGTATTGGTTACTTTGGGTATTGAGGAGTCTGATCCTCTTGATAACAAAACCAGTAAACGTTTAAATTCTGTTTTTAAACCTTCTGTGATTACTCCTGAGGTTTTTCCTGTTCGAAATGCGGTTTCTGATGTGATTGCTAAGGAATGGTCTAATCCTGGTGCTTCTTTAAAATCCTTCTTCTAGGTTTAAGAAGTTATATCCTTTACCAGTGGCTAATTTGGAGTTTTGGGGAAAAGTCCCTAAGGTTGAAGGGGCTATTTCTACCCTTGCCAAACGTACTACTATTCCTATGTAAGATAGTACTTATTTTAAGGATCCTTTAGATAGGAAGATTGAATCTTATCTAAGGAAAGCTTATTTACATTCTGGCTATATTCTCAGGCCTGCCATTTCTATGGCGGATGTTGCAGCTGCATCAACTTTTTGGTTGGATAGCTTAGCACATCAGGAAACAGATTCTGATTTGTCTAGCATTGTTCATTTGCTTCAACATGCTAATCATTTTATCTGTGATGCTATTTTTGATATCATCAAGATTGATGTTAAATCTATGTCTTTAGCTATTCTAGCTAGTAGAGCTTTATGGCTTAAATCATGGAATGCTGACATGGTATCTAAATCTAGATTACTATCACTATCTTTCCAGGGTAATAATTCATTTGGTTCTCAGTTGGATTCTATTATTTCCACTATCACTGGGGGGAAGGGAGTTTTTTTGCCCCAAGATAAAAAGTCTAAGGGTACATTTAAAGCTTCTAATTGGTTTTGTTCCTTTCGTAAGAATAGAGAACAGAAAACCACTCCTTCCCCTAAGGACTCTGGTTCCAATTGGAAGCCATCTTCATGTTGGAATAAATCCAAGCGTTATAAGAAGCCAAAGCCAGGCTCCAAGACTGCATGAAGGTGCGGCCCTCAATCCAGTTCAACTGGTGGGGGACAGATTGAAATTATTTCAAAACATTTGGGCAGATTCTGTTCAGAATCAGTGGATTCAGAGCATTGTCTCTCAAAGGTATCAAATAGGTTTCAGAATAAGACCTCCTGTAAGAAGATTCTTTCTTTCTCATGTTCCAACAAATCCTGTGAAAGCTCAGGCTTTTCTGAAGTGTGTTTCAAATCTGGAGCTTTCAGGGGTGATTATACTAGTTCTGCTTCAGGAACAGGGTCTGGGTTTTTATTTAAATCTATTCATTGTCCCAAAGAAAGAAAATTCATTCAGACCAGTTCTGGATCTGAAGTTTTTTAATTGTTTTGTAAGGGTCCTAACTTTCGAGATGACGACTATAAGGACTATTCTGCCTTTTTGTTCAGCAAGGTCATTACATGTCTGCAATAGACTTGCAGGATGCTTATCACATTCCGATTCATACAGATCACTATCGGTTTCTGAGGTTCTCTTTTCTAGACAAGCATTACCAATTTGTCGCTCTTCCATTTGGACTAGCGACAGCTCGAAGGTTCTCGGTGCCCTTCTATCTGTTATCAGAGAGCAGGGTATTGCAGTGTTTCCTTATTTGGACGATATCTTGGTACTGGCTCAATCTTTTCTGCTCACGAATCAACTAGTGTTGTTTCTTCAAAGACATGGTTGGAGGATCAATTTACCAAAGAGTTTCTCGATTCCTCAGACAAGGGTCACCTTTTTAGGTTTCCAGATAGATTCAGTGTACATGACTTGTCTTTAACAGACAAGAGACAAATTAAATTGGTTTTAGCCTGTTGAAACCTTCAGTCTCCATCATGCCCTTCAGTGGCTATGTGCATGGAAGTTTTATGTCTCATGACTGCAGCATCGGACGCGATCCCCTTTGCTCGTTTTCATATGAGACTTCTGCAGCTTTGCATGCTGAATCAATGGTGCAGGGATTATACTCGGATATCACAATTGATATTCTTAAAGGGACAGTCTACACCAGAATTTGTATTGTTTTAAAAGATAGATAATCCCTTTATTACCCATTCTCCAGTTTTGCATAACCAACACAGTTATATTAATATATTATCTTGTATCTAAGCCTCTGCAAACTGCCCCTTTATTTCAGTTCTTTTGACAGACTTGCAGTTTAGCCAATCAGTGCCTGCTCCCAGATAACTTCACGTGCATGAGCACAGTGTTATCTATATGAAACACATGAACTAACACCCTCTAGTGGTGAAAAACTGTTAAAATGCATTCTGAAAAGAAGTGGCCTTCAAGGTCTAAGAAATTAGCATATGAACCTCCTAGGTTAAGCTTTCAACTAAGAATACCAAGAGAACAAAGCAAAATTGGTGATAAAAGTAAATTCGAAAATGTATTAAAATTACATGCCCTATCTGAATCATGAAAGTTTATTTTGGACTAGCCTGTCCCTTTAAATCCTAGCATTCTACTCTCTCTGACTTGGTGGTTAGACCATCATGGTATTATTCAAGGGGCCTCTTTTGTTTGTCCTTCCTGGACTGTTGTCTCAACAGATGCAAATCTTTCAGGTTGGGGAGCTGCCTGGGGGTCTTTGAGTGCACAAGGGGTTTGGTATCCTCTAGAGGCGAGGTTACCAATCAAAATCTTAGAACTCTGTGCTATTTTCAGGGCTCTTTAGGCTTGGCCTCTATTAAAGAGAGAACTTTTAATTCCCTTTCAGACAGACAATATCACAACTGTGGCATATGTCAATCATCAGGGAGGGACTCGTAGTCCTTTAGCAATGAAAGAAGTATCACGGATACTTTCTTGGGCGGAATCTAACTCTTGTCTAATTTCTCCTATTCATATCCCAGGTGAAGACAATTGGGAGGCGTATTATCTCAGCCGTCAGACTTTGCATCCGGGGGAGTGGTCTCTCCATCCAGATGTGTTTTTTTCAAATTGTACAGATGTGGGGTCTTCCAGAAATAGATCTGATGGCTTCCCATCTAAACAGGAAACTTCCCAGATATCTTTCCAGGTCCAGGGATTCTCAGGCGGAGATGGTGGATGCGTTAGCAGTTCCTTGGTCTTACCAACTTGCTTATATTTTTCCACCTCTAGTTCTTCTTCCAAGGGTGATCTCCAAGATCTTAATGGAACAATTGCATGTGTTTCTGATAGCACCAGCATGGCCTCACAGGTTTTGGTATGTGGATCTTGTCTGGATGTCCAGTTGCCAACCTTGGTCACTTCCTTTAAGGCTAGACATTCTGTCTCAAGGGACGTTTTTCCATCAGGATCTCAAATCACTAAATTTGAAGGTATGGAAATTGAACGTTTAGTGCTTATTTATAGAGGTTTCTCTGACTCGGTGATCAATACTATGTTGCATGCTCGTAAGTCTGTTTCAAGGAAGATTTATTATCGGGTTTGGAAAATCTATATTTCATGGTGTTCTTCTCATAAATTCTCTTGGAATTCTTTTAGGATTCCTAGAATTTTACAGTTTCTTCAGGACAGGATAAAGGTTTGTCTGCAAGTACTTTGAAGGGACAAATCTCTGCTCTTTCTCTTTTATTTCATAAAAAGATTGCTAAACTTCCTGATATTCACTGTTTTGTTCAGGCTTTGGACCGTATCAAGCCTGTTATTAAGTCTATTTCTCCTCTATGGAGTCTTAATTTGTTTTGGCAGGCTCCTCTTTTTGAGCCTATGCATTCTTTGGATCTTTTGTGCTAAAAGAGTTTCTGAATTGTCTGCTCTCTCTTGTGAGTCTCCTTTTGATTTTCCATCAGGATAAAGCTGTTTTGTGGACTTTGTTTAATTTTCTCCCTAAGATTGTGAATTCTAACAACATTAGTAGGGAAATTGTTGTTTCTTCCTTGTGTTCGAATCCTAAGAATTCGGTTGCCACTTCTTGGGCTTTTAAGAATGAAGCTTTAGTTGATCAGATTTGCAAAGCAGCAACTTGGTCTTCTTTGCATACATTTACTAAATTTTACCATATCAATGTATTTGCTTCTTCTGAAGCAGTCTTTGGTAGAAAAGTTCTTCAGGCAGCTGTCTTAGTTTTATTCTTCTGTTTTTAAGAAGAACTTATTTTTTGGATTTAATTTCTCAGCGCAAATAGCTGGGGAGGGGGGTTATCCCTCCCTCTCTAGTGACTCTTCTGTGGACTTCCACATCTTGGGTATTTTATCCCATACGTCACTAGCTCATGGACTCTTGCCATTTACATGAAAGAAAACATAATTTATGTAAGAACTTACCTGTTAAATTCATTTCTTTCATAATGGCAAGAGTCCATGAGGCCCCCCCTGTTTTTGGTGGTTATATTTTTTTTTGTATAAAAGCACAATATTATTTTCAAGTTTTTCTTTTTTGTATGCTTTTTTATTTCTTTTTACACCTCACTACTTGGCTATACGTTAAACTGAAGTATGTGTGTGGCGGGAGGTGTATTTATAGGCATTTTGAGGTTTGGGAAACTTTGCCCCCTTCTGGTAGGGATGTATATCCCATATGTCACTAGCTCATTCTGCATGCGTTACATGATTTGACATTTTACAAGACCTGTTCATATATTTGAATGCCAATGATCTGGTAACGTGATTTTTATTGCAACTTTTATTCAGATGGTCTTAAAAGTTTGGTACTTTCCTATCCTATAATATAGAAGGCTAGGTATGTTTGTCCGAAGCTGTCATGCGCAGTAGAGACAAACATACCTTGCCTACAGTGATAGAGCAGTGACAGAGGCGTGCGCGAGGAAAAGCAGCTGTGATCCACACATTGGTTAGAGACAGACTGTGTGCGAGACGGGCGTGAGAAGGCAAAACAGCTGTGATCCAACCGGACAAACATACCTGGCTGTATGAGAGGGCAGAGGGGGTGGGAGCCAGGAAGCGGCGGTGGGGGGGGGGGGGGGGGGGGGGCGGCGTTGCAGGGATTTGGCCGGGCGGGAGCACCGTGATGCGGGCGTGGTCGGGCAGGAGCACCATGATGGGGGCATGGCCGGTGGGAGTGTTTGGCGGGAGTGGGCGTAGCTGTGAGAGAATGCAAAAGAGGAGGGGGGGAGAGAGCAAAAGAGAGGGGCAGAGAGAGAACAAAAGAGATGGGAGAGAGAGAGCACAAAAGAGGAGGAGAGAGAGCAAAAGAGGGGGGAAAGAGAGCAAAAGAGAGGGGGGAAAGAGAGCAAAAGAGAGGGGGAGAGAGAGCGCAAAAGAGAGGGGGAGAGAGAGCGCAAAAGAGAGGGGGAGAGAGAGCGCAAAAGAGAGGGGGAGAGTGAGTGCAAAAGAGAGGGGGAGAGAGAGTGCAAAAGAGAGGGGGAGAGAGAGTGCAAAAGAGAGGGGGAGAGAGAGCGCAAAAGAGGGGGGGGAGAGAGCGCAAAAGAGAGTGGGGAGAGAGCAAAAAATGGCCCATGTACACTGGCTTTAGGACTATTATACAATATTTCGGAAATGTATTCTTCTAATGTTGGATCTCTCAATAAGATCCTCTAATGAGGGGGGAGAGAGAGCGCAAAAGAGAGGGGGGAGAGAGAGCGCAAAAGAGAGGGGGAGAGCGCAAAAGAGAGGGGGAGAGCGCAAAAGAGAGGGGGAGAGAGAGAGCAAAAGAGCGGGGCAGAGAGAGAGCAAAAGAGATGGGGGAAGAGAGCAAAAGACGGGGGAGAGGGGGAGACAGAGAGGGGGAGAGAGAGCAAAAGAGAGTGGGGAGAGATAGCAAAAGTGTGTGGAGAGAGAGCAAAAGAGAGGGGGGGAGAGAGCTAAAGAGAGGGGGGAGAGTGCAAAAAAGGGGGGAGAGAGAGAGCAAAAGAGAGTGGGGGAGAGGGAGAGAGCAAAAGAGAGTGGGGGAGAGAGAGAGCGCAAAAGAGAGTGGGGGGGAGAGCAAAAGAGAGTGGGGGGGGAGAGAGAGAGAGAGAGCAAAAGAGAGTGGGGGAGAGAGAGCAAAAGAGAGTGGGGGAGAGAGAGCAAAAGAGAGTGGGGGAGAGAGAGAGCAAAAGAGAGTGGGGAGAGAGAGAGAGAGCAAAAGAGAGTGGGGGAGAGAGAGAGAGCAAAAGAGAGTGGGGGAGAGAGAGAGGGAGCAAAAGAGAGTGGGGGAGAGAGAGAGCACAAAAGAGAGGGGGAGAGAGAGTACAAAAGGGAGGGGGAAGAGAGAGAGCACAGAAGAGAGTGGGGGGGAGAGCATAAAAGTGAGGAGGGTGAGAGAGCACAAAAGAGAGGGGGAGAGAGAGAGCACAAAAGAGAGGGTGACAGCGAGAGAGCACAAAAGAGAGGGGGACAGAGAGAGAGCACAAAAGAGAGGCTGGGAGAGAGAGAGCACAAAAGAGAGGGGGAGAGAGAGAGAGCAAGGGGTGGAACCACTGTACTGTAAAATATGGCCCGTGTGCACAGGCTTTAGGAGTATTATACAATATTTGGGAAATGTATTCTTCTAATGTTGGATCTCTCATCCTTGGAGGAGGTGGGGGGAAGACCAATTGTTTCAGGCATTGTTCTCTTTTTGAGAACCTCTCCGGCTGCGTTGAATCCCTACTCCAGCCAATAGTCTATCAACTACCATCTTATCTCAAGGATACCACCCATCTTCTTTGTAGCCTTGAAAAAAATCATTTGGGATAAAGAGTGTGTATGGCTAACCGTTGATGTGGTTAGCCTTTATTCTACTATCCCACATGAGTTTGGGTTAGAGGCTATTAGGTTCTCTCTGGACATGTATACGACCTTTGATAAGAATCTTAAAAGATTTGTGATCAGGGTCATCAAGTTTCTCCTAGACCACAACTATTTCAAGTTTGGAGATGACTTCTACCTGCAGAGACGTGGGACCGCTATGGGGGCTAAATTTGCCCCCGCCTACGCCAACCTTTTTATGGGATGGTGGGAGCGGTCCCACATCTTTGGGGAACAGAACCCATTTAGATCCAAAATTAAGACATATAATAGATTCATTGATGATCTCTTGTTTGTGTGGACTGGAGGGGATGACGAAAGGGCAGATTTAATTGATTATCTGAATGATAATCAGGTCAATCTCAAATTCACTGCAGAGTCAGGATCTGAACAGATCCCATACTTGGATGTTATCCTGAAAGGAATAGTGTCTACAGGCAAAGTGGCCACCAGTCTGTACAGGAAGCCCATTTCTTCCAATACTATTATTCATGCAAAGTCTTCACATCCTAAACATACTGGCTTTGGCGTAGCCAAAGGTCAGTTTATTAGACTTAAGCGTAATTGTACATTTGAGTCAGACTTTTTGCAAGAGGGAGATATGTTGAGAAATCAATTACTAGAACGAGGGTATTCTAGGAAGACAATAAATAGGGCTTACCTTGAAGTTAAGAGACTAGATAGAGACACTCTATTACAAGGATCTAACACTAAGAATAAATTTAGATCTCAAGAAGATAGACCCTGTTTTGTAACAACCTTTAGCCCACAGTTTGATGAATTCTGTGATATTGTTAAAAAGCACCTGTCAATTATAACAGGAGAGGACAGTCTTAAGGACTATGTGTCAAGAGGTTGTAGCTTTATTTCCAAAAGGGGTACTACACTAGGCAATATGTTAGCTCCCTCCATGATACAGAATAGGAAAGCTAGAACAAGCAGTTGGCTTACTTTTAAAGGACACTATAAGTGTAATTTTTCACAGTGTATAGCCTGTAACCATATGAGACCGACTAAACAGTTCCAATCTTATGTAACTCAAAACGTTTTTGATTTAAGTGAATGTACCAATTGTCGCACAAAGTATGTAATTTACCTTGCAGAGTGTTCTCAGTGTAAATTACAGTATGTGGGGTGTACCTCAAGAGAGGCACGCTCACGCATCAGGGAACACCTTAATAATATTGAGCAAGGAATAGATTGTTCAGACCTTGTGCACCACTTCATACAAATACATGATAAAAATGTTACCACATTCAATTGGTGTGTCATTGAACGCATACAAATTGGTCCTAGGGGTGGAGATAAAACAGCCAAAATGTTCTACAGGGAAGCCTTCTGGAAATTTCTTCTTAGAACCAGAAGACCACAGGGTTTTAATATCAGTGATGATATCATCAATTTTTGGAAAAGAATTTAACTATTGGTGCTTCCATAAAGTTGGTTCAACACATATTCTTCTATCCACACTACCTATTTCAATTATATAATTATGGTCTTAAAAGGCATTTACTGGTATGCTTAAGATTATCAAATATGTGAATTTGGTCAGGAACATAGTTATTTCCTTTATATATTTTTAAGTTAATAGGTCAAATAGAGTGGGTGAAAATTAGTTAATTCAATTGCCTTTTATGCTTGATGTGTTAGCTTTAATACTTGTACCCTGTACAGTTTTATTTCTGAATCGCTACATTATTGCCCCTGTAATAGCAAATCATTCAAGTCTGTCTGTTGTAGGTTAATTAGCCACAGTGTATTGCACTTTTGTTTAATTGCTTTGACTATATCTGTTTTGCATGGTCACTGATTGGGCATTACGATTAAGGCATACTAGCCGAAACGCGTCAGATGCAAGGCTGACAGCACTGCCTGTGTGCAGTTTTTACTACCTAACGTTGTTGCCATGAAGGAGTAATAAAGGTTTTTATACCTTAAATTGAGGCTCGCTGGTTTTCTTTATGTCTTGGCTCTCAATAAGATCCTCTAATGTTTATTAATTAGTGCTCTAATTTGTTTAAATTGTATATTATATCTTAAAACAAATGGTCCAACCTTATTTTTATATTCTAATAATAAGTATTTTCTATCCATATTTTTAACTTCCTTTATTGTTTGTTCTAATTCAGTTACATTATATTTTTTTCTGTAATAAACATTGTTTCCAGATTTGTGCTTTTGTTTTGTATTCTTTACTATTTTAACAACTGACTTTTTGGTACATTTTGTTATCCATTGTTTTTGACACAAACTATTTATGTCAATTAAATTATTTGACAGCTACTTTTTTAAAATGTTACTATGGATTTGACCATTTTCTATAGATATATCTCCAAATCTAAAAAAAAAATCTATCTTTTCTTGATTATGATTTCATGAAAACGGGATATTGTAGTCATTGTTGCCAAGATAATTCATGAGCTCTGTTGTGGCTCTTTAATATGTTCTATGTACTTTCTAATTAATTGATGAAAGAAAATTATGGATTTATTGCCCTGGGTATTTACTGGGTACCTGGCAGTATAGAACCTGGTGTTCACCATCTTAAGTGCTATTGAGATTCTAACATAGTAAATGAGGTTGAAAAAAAGACTGAAGTCCATTGAGTTTGACCTATACAAATATAATATATTTACAAAAAAGCTCCAGTTGTGCTTAAATTAATCCCATTAAAAATGGTGACTCATTTAACACAAGCAAATATATATATATTTTTATATATATATATATATATATATATATATATATATATATATATATATATATATATATATATATATTCTGTTTCTAGACAGAAATGTATCAAAACCATTTTTAAATATATCTAAGGTATTGTCATTCACTATCTCCTTGATGTGCGGTGACATCAGAGGCTGGTGAGGCACTGGCTAGGATACGCCTTCATTCTTTAGATATCCTTTGTTGAAGAAATAGCAGTGCACAAGGGTGAGCCAATCACATGAGGTATCTATGTGCAGCCACCAATCGGCAGCTACTGAGCATATTTAGTTATGATTTTCAACAAAGGATATCAAAAGAATTAAGAAAATTAGATATTAGATGTAAATTGGAAAGTTATTTAAAATTACATGCTCTTTCTAAATCATGAAAGAAAACATATGGGTTTCATGTCCCTTTAAATGGTGTCTTGGAAAACTGGTCAACTTAGTAAACATCTGATTTTAGTCTAAAGGTTTGTAACAGAGACTCTTGACAGATAACCAAATGCTTGCTCTGATTATGAGATCTATAAATCCAGGCCCATTAAAATATGTTTAAAACATACTTTTTACTTTAATACTGCAAATTATGCTTATAGATTCCTTCATTATTCAGTAAATATAAAAATGTCTTTAAATAAGGCCACACCCTCAGATGGCACCACCAATTCATTAATTAAATAAATAAAAGGTAGACAGAAACACAGAAAAGCACTCGGGGGAGAGTGAGAGAGAGATGGGGAGAGAAAGTGAAAGAGAGACACAGAGGGGAGAGAGAGAGAGAGAGAGAGAGAAAAGCGAGAGAGGGGAGTGAGAGAGAGAGACAGGGTAGTGAAAGAGAGACAGAGGGGAGTGGGAGTGAGTGAGAGAGACAGAGGGGAGAGAGAGGGGGGAGTGAGAGAGAGACAGAGAAGAGAGAGAGAGGGAAAAGCGAGAGAGAGAAGTGAGAGGGAGTGAGAGAGACACAGAGGGGAGTGAGACAGAAGGGAGAGAGGCACATAAGTGGGGAGAGAGGGAACACTGAAATGAGGGAGGCACCACTGAATGTTTAAGTAATATTCTAAGTGACTATCAAATGCTAATAGTCTACAATCTATTTTAAATATCGGAAACAGAACAGCACATATGAATGGGAGCATTAATAAATTATTATTTCTTTCATGTAATTGGCAAGAGTCCATGAGCTAGTGACGTATGGGATATACAATCCTACCAGGAGGGGCAAAGTTTCCCAAACCTCAAAATACCTATAAATACACCCCTTACCACACCCACAATTTAGTTTTACAAACTTTGCCTCCTATGGAGGTGGTGAAGTAAGTTTGTGCTAAGATTTCTACGTTGACATGCGCTTCTCAGCATTTTGAAGCCCGATTCCTCTCAGAGTACAGCGAATGTCAGAGGGACGTGGAGAGTATTACCTCATATACCATTACCTCTACTGATAACTGTTTCAGTACTGTTTTGGCTGTCTGCTATATGTGGATGGGTGTCTTTGGGTAAGTATGTTTTTATTACTTAAGACACCTCAGCTATGGTTTGGCACTGTATGCATTTATATAAAGTTCTAAATATATGTATTGTACTTATATTTGCCATGAGTCAGGTTCATGTATTTCCTTTTGTAGATTGTCAGTTTCATATTTGGGAAAGTTAATTTTGAGAAATATTTTTCTTACCTGGGGTTTAGTCTTTTTTTCAATTGACTACTTGTTTAAATTGCGGACTGTCTTAGGCTCGCGGGTGCGCTAAATGCTACACTTTATTGCGTCATTCTTGGCGCAAAAATTTTTTTTGCGCGAAAGGCACGTCTGTTGACACAAGTTTGTCATTATCGGCGCCATGTTTAACGCAGGGGTTCACACAGGGTTGCGTCGTTAGTGGCGCGAGTGTGTCATTTCCAGACATGGTTGGTGGTAAAAAAAAAATTCAGTTACGTTGTGCGCCATACTTGGCGTCAAAACTTTTTTCATTATTTATTACCCCATTGCTTTTGCCTCTTGCCTTTTGCTATGTCAGAGGGCTATGCTATTTGCATTTTTCCCATTCCTGAAACTGACATATAAGGAAATTGATAATTTTGCTTTATATGTTATTTTTTCTTTTACATTTTGCAAGATGTCTCAATCTGATCCTGCCTCAGAAGTATCTGCTGGAACTTTGCTGCCTGACATCGGTTCTACCAAAGCTAAGTGCATTTGTTGTAAAATTGTGGAGATTATATCTCCAAATGTCATTTGTAATAGTTGTCATGATAAACTTTTACATGCAGATAGTGTCCATCTGTAATAGTACATTGCCGGTTGCAGTTCCCTCAACTTTTAATGCACATGATATACCTATGAATTTTAAAGAATTTGTTACTGATTCTATTCAGAAGGCTTTGTCTGCATTTCCACCTTCTAATAAGCGTAAGAGGTCTTTTCAAACTTCTCATAAAGTTGATTAAATGACCGACAGCATAATGAATTATCCACCTCTGATGAGGATCTATCTGATTCAGAAGATCCTTCCTCAGACATTGACACTGACAAATCTACTTATTTATTTAAAATAGAGTATATGCATTCTTTGTTAAAAGAAGTGTTAATTACTTTGGATATTGAGGAAGCTAGTCCTCTTGATATTAAAACCAGTAAATGTTTAAATGCTGTTTTTAAACCTACTGTGATTACTCCAGAGGTTTTTCATATTTCTGATGCTATTTCTGACATGATTTCTAAGGAATGGAATAAGCCAGGTACTCCTTTTAATCCTTCTGCAAGATTTAAAAAATTGTATCCTTTACCAGCAATTGCAATAGAGTTTTGGGAAAAGATCCCCAAAGTTGATGGGGCTATTTCGACTCTTGCTAAACGAACCACTATTCCTTTGGAAGATAGTACTTCCTTTAAAGATCCTTTAGATAGGAATATTGAATCTTATCTAAGGAAAGCCTATTTATATTCAGGTCATCTTCTTAGGCCTGCAATTACTTTGGCTAATGTTGCAGCTGCTTCAACTTTTTGGTTGGAGAATTTAGCACAACAAGAATTGGATTCTGACAAATCTAGCATTGTTCGCTTACTGCAACATGCTAATCATTTTATTTCTGATGCCATTTTTTATATTATCAAAACTGATGTTAGATCCATGTCTTTAGCTATTTTAGCTAGAAGAGCTTTGTGGCTTAAATCTTGGAATGCTGATATGACATCTAAGTCTAGATTGCTATCTCTTTCTTTCCAAGGTAATAATTTATTTGGTTCTCAGTTGGTTTCTATTATTTCAACTGTTACTGGGGGGGAAAGGAGTTTTTTTGCCTCAGGATAAAAAACCTACGGGTAAATCTAAGGCTTCTAATCGTTTTCGTTCCTTTCGTCAAAATAAGGAACAAAAACCTAATCCTTCCCCCAAGGAAACTGTTTCCAATTGGAAGCCTTCCTCAAATTGGAATAAATCCAAGCCTTTTAAGAAACCAAAGTCAGCCCCTAAGTCCGCATGAAGGTGCGGCCCTCATTCCAGTTCAGCTGGTGGGGGGCAGGTTAAGGTTTTTCAAGGATGTTTGGGCAAATTCTGTCCAAAATAAATGGATTCAGAGCATTGTCTCTCAGGGGTACCGAATAGGATTCAGAGTAAGACCTCCTGTGAGAAGATTTATTCTCTCACGCATTCCCAGTGAATCCAGTAAAAGCTCAGGCTTTCCTGAAGTGTGTTTCAGATCTGGAGGTTTCAAGGGTTATCATGCCGGTTCCCTTTCAGGGACAAGGCCTGGGGTTTTATTCAAATCTATTCATTGTCCCAAAGAAGGAAAATTCATTCAGACCAGTTCTGGATCTGAAAATTTTGAATCGTTATGTAAGAGTACCAACTTTCAAGATGGTGACTATAAGGACTATTCTGCCTTTTGTTCAGCAAGGAATTATATGTCTACAATAGACTTGCAGGATGCTTAACTTCATATTCCGATTCATCCAGAACATTATCAGTTCCTGAGATTCTCTTTTCTAGACTAGCATTACCAATTTGTTGCTCTTCCATTTGGCCTAGCAACAGCTCCAAGAATCTTTACAAAGGTTCTGGGTGCCCTACTCTCTGTAATCAGAGAACAGGGTATTGCGGTGTTTCCTTATTTGGACGATATCTTGGTACTAGCTCAGTCTTTACGTTCTGCAGCATCTCACACAAGTCAACTTGTGGTGTTTCTTCGAAAACATGGTTGGAGGATCAATTTACCAAAAAGTTTTTTGATTCCTCAGGCAAAGGTCACCTTTTTAGGTTTCCAGATAGATTCAATGTCCATGACTCTGTCTCTAACAGACAAGAGACGTTTGAAATTGGTTGCAGCATGTCGGCACCTTCAGTCTCAGTCATTCCCTTCAGTGGCTATGTGCATGGAAGTTTTAGGCCTCATGACTGCAGCATCGGACGCGATTCCTTTTGCTAATTTTCACATGAGACCTCTCCAGCTTTGCATGCTGAATCAATGGTGCAGGGATTATACAAAGATATCACAATTAATATCCTTAAATCCCAATGTTCGACACTCTCTGATGTGGTGGTTAAATTACCAGTGTTTAGTTCAAGGGGCCTCTTTTGTTCGGCCAACCTGGACTGTGATCACAACAGATGCGAGTCTTTCAGGTTGGGGAGCTGTCTGGGGATCTCTGACAGCACAAGGAGTTTGGAAATCTCAAGAGGTGAGATTACCAATCAATATTTTAGAACTCTGTGCAATTCTCAGAGCTCTTCAGTTTTGGCCTTTGTTGAAGAGAGAACCGTTGATTTGTTTTCAGACAGACAATATCACAATGGTGGCATATGTCAATCATCAGGGTGGGACTCACAGTCCCCTAGCTATGAAAGAAGTATTGGTTTGGGCGGAATCCAGCTCTTGTCTAATTTCTGCGGTCCATATCCCAGGTGTAGACAATTGGGAGGCGGATTATCTCAGCCGTCAGACTTTACATCCAGCGGAGTGGTCTCTCCATCCGGATGTGTTTCCTCAGAATGTTCAGATGTGTGGTCTTCCAGAAATAGATCTGATGGCTTCTCATCTAAACAAGAAACTTCCCAGATACCTGTCCAGGTCCAGGGATTCTCAGGCGGAAGCAGTGGATGCGCTGACACTTCCTTGGTGTTATCAACCTGCTTACATCTTCCCGCCTCTAGTTCTTCTTCCAAGAGTGATCTCCAAGATCATCATGGAACAATCGTTTGTGTTGCTGGTGGCTCCAGCATGGCACCACAGGTTTTGGTATGCGGATCTTGTTCGGATGTCCAGTTGCCAACCTTGGCCACTTCCGTTAAGGCCGGACCTACCGTCTCAAGGTCCATTTTTCCATCAGGATCTCAAATCATTAAATTTGAAGGTATGGAAATTGAACGCTTAGTATTAAGTCATAGAGGTTTCTCGGACTCAGTAATTAACCTTTTAAGGACACAGCTTTCTGTTTGCTCAATTGTTTTATGACGGAAAAATGCCGTCATATGTCCTTAAGAGGTTAATACTATGTTACAAGCTCGTAAATCTGTCTCTAGGAAGATTTATTATCGAGTTTGGAAGATTTACTTTTCATGGTGTTCTTCTCATAAATTCTCTTGGCATTCTTTTAGAATTCCTAGAATTTTACAGTTTCTCCAGGATGGTTTGGATAGGGGTTTGTCTGCAAGTTCCTTGAAGGGACTAATCTCTGCTCTTTCTGTTTTATTTCACAGAAAGATTGCTAAACTTCCTGATATTCACTGTTTTGTACAGGCTTTAGTTCGAATTAAGCCCGTCATTAAATCAAATTTTTTTTTTTTTTTTTTTTTATTGAGGGAATAACATAAACAAAACAAGAATCAGTTTGCTCAGACAAACATATGGCACATAATATATAAAAAGACAGGTTTCGTGGACATAAACAGATGCTTATGAACATATTTAGGAATAGATCCCTTATCATAACATTCATAGAAGACTTGCAGATTGGGATATACATAAAATGACAGAGCAAACCTCAAATCACCCCCTTTTCCCCCAATGGTAGCCGAGGCCACTTTTGGACCTCATTAAAGGAAATGTACTACTCAGAGGGCTTTTCATTAGTACAGGCCCAATCAAGGCCTACACTTTATATCCTCCTTTCTATAGCCGCTGGGACCATGGTTAGGTCCAAAAAACTAACAATAAAATTGAAGGAGATGAAAAAAAAATTAAGAATAACAATTTATATGCAAGTACCTTACACTACTTCAGGGAAATAAACTACAGGGACTGATTCATATTTAAACTTAAACCTTAATAGGTACAAGCGTGTGACTATTCGCATTAAAACAGCTGTCAGGAGGTCACTGAGTGTGAATCTAAAAGTTGTAGGTTCAAAAATGCTTATAATCTAGTAAGAAATATAAAATCTCTAGACCTTTTGCATCACGCCAGTAGTTCTATCGCATACATTAGATACATAAGTGATCTATCCCTTATACTAAAAAGAAAGTGATAAAGAGTCGATAGGTATTGAACACAGAGTAACAATCAGTAAATTCCTGAAGAACCAGTTTTGCAATCATATCGGGAAACACTCGGACAAGGCTCCACGGACAGGGCAGAGACTATACAACTCTGCCAAATGGGAATGTGGAGGATAAGATGTTTATCCCTTACCACATACTTGGGAGAGGGAGGGAAAAAGATGGAGAGGGGGGGTAAGGAGTGGGAGAGAGGAGGGGGTAAAAGGGAAGGGAGAGGGAAGAAAAAAGGGGGGAAGAGATAGAGGTGGGGGAGAGGGAGAAAAAAAAAGGGGGGGGGGAAAGGGAGAGAGGGGGTAGGTGGGGGGAGGGGGAGAGAAGGAGAGGGGGAAAGAGAGAGAGAGGGGGGAAGAGGAAGAGGAAGAGGGGGGGAGAGGGAGAGAGGGGGGGTGAGGGGGAGGGAGGGAAGAGGGAAAGAGGGGGGGCGGATCCAGGGCTGATAATTTGCAAAGGATCCATAATAGAGGCTCTAAGTGTACTGGGATCAGTGGTTATCTACAAGTAATTCGGAACTATCCAACAATTAATACAAACAGCTGTAAGACATCAAACATTACACAGTTAAATATTTAGGACAGTGAGGATGAGTATAATACTGTCATGGAAAAACATCACACATTAACAATATACATTATGGTTCTCCCAGAGAACTATTTGCATGTCTCATAAGTCCAATATCGTTATCTCTAAAGGACATTTCTAGGGGCTGTAGTGTGGCTCTGTAAGGTCTATTAATTGGAGAATGATCACATATATGTTACACATTGAAAAAGAAATGAAATACCTAAAACCATGCCCCACATTATTAGCAGCTTAACACTTAAAATTAGACAGTGCTATCTTATAACAACCAGATAATTAGGTCCATCACTGTATGCTTTGTTGCTAGAAACACATGAAGTTATTGGTAATTCTTGCAGACAGCTATGGTGCAGTAGGATTGCATGACTATGTACATATGTCTACTTATTTAGGGCTGAAGAAAAAAGTAAAGTGTCACATAGTAATAAGGGGAATTAACTATCTCTGAATATGGAACTGTAGCTACAGCGCAAATAATATCCATCTAAGGGCAATATAAAGTGGGACAAATAAAAAGTTATACGCTTTAAGTCCTCTCAGGGATCTTCACATTTGTCCCACATGTCCTAAGCCTTCAGAGGATCCTTTAGGTAAAGTCTCAGGCCCAGGGCCGTCATTTATATTCCCTAATGTCCAGGACAGAATGTAAGCAGAGTCTGTACACATCTGCAAAAACAGGGCATATAAGTTTACCCGCATACCAGTCTGTTCTGCTGTGCCCACTCGCCGATTTCGGGAAACCTCACTGCCACCTCTGTGTAAGTCCAGTGGGTCAAAACCGACCTCTCTGCATAGGCTCCCTAGGACTTCCAACCTGTGCACTCTTCCCCGGACCAGGAAACCCAGAGAAGCTGACATTTCAGCCGTTAGCCCCAAAACCTCAGAGTCTGCAGCGTCATGCCCCAAAGCAACGGAGCTGCACATTCGGGAGCCGGCCGCTCTCCCCTGCACAGCCACGCAGCATCCATCAAGAGGGCAGTTGTGAAGTTCCAGGTAAGCACCAGCCCTCTGGGTATTCCCATTAGGGCAACTTTCGTGGGCCTCTGTAATTTCTTGTGTGGCGTTAATAGCCACTACCGCCCCAGCAGCTTCCATCCAAGGCAGGTCGAGTCCTCCAGGAGTTTCCTGGTTGCCGACATCGGTAGTTCCGATGAGTGTGCTGACATCCCACAGCTGCGGGCCTCCTTTCGTAGTGCTTAGAGCCGTCATTTCCACCCTTCTGGTTTTACAAGGCTGCGTCATAGGGGCCTCCAGTAGCTCCATGAGCCGGTCAAATCTGCGTTGGATCTGCCGCTCAGACTCAGCAAATAGAGCCTGAATTTTAAAGTAAAAATCCTCCTCCATGTTGTGGGTAATGAGCTTAACGTCCCTATATCAGTCTAATGTAATTGTGTATGTAGAAATATTAATTTTTAACTTATTTATGCATAATTAGGGCAAGAGCTCTGGTCTCACACGTCTGCCCTGCAAGCTAGCTGGCTCCGCCCCCCCTCATTAAATCAATTTCTCCTCCTTGGAGTCTTAATTTGGTTTTGAAGGCGTTACAGGTTCCTCCTTTTGAGCCTATGCATTCTTTGGATATTAAACTACTTTCTTGGAAAGTGTTGTTCCTTTTGGCTATCTCTTGTGCTAGAAGAGTTTCTGAGCCATCTGCTCTTTCTTGTGAATCTCCTTTTCTGAACTTCATTTGAATTTTTACCTAAGGTTGTGAATTCTAACAACATTAGTAGAGAAATTGTTGTCCCTTCCTTGTGTCCTAATCCTAAGAATCCTTTGGAAAGATCTTTACATTCTTTGGATGTGGTAAGAGCTTTTAAATATTATTTTGAAGCTACTAAAGATTTCAGGAAGACTTCTAGTCTATTTGTTATATTTTCTGGTCCTAGGAAAGGTCAGAAGACCTCTGCTATTTCCTTGGCCTCTTGGTTAAAGCTTTTGATTCATCAAGCTTATTTGGAGTCGGGTCAAGCCCCGCCTCAGAGAATTACAGCTCATTCTACTAGATCAGTCTCCACTTCGTGGGCTTTTAAGAATGAAGCTTCAGTTGATCAGATTTGCAAAGCAGTGACTTGGTCCTCTTTGCATACATTTACTAAATTCTACCGTTTTGATGTATTTGCTTCTTCTGAAGCAGTCTTTGGTAGAAAAGTTCTTCAGGCAGCTGTTTCAGTTTGATTCTTCTGCTGCTGTTTTAAGTTTTTCTTTTCTTCATGAGAATAACTTATATTTGGGTTGTGGATTATTTTTTCAGCATTTGGCTGTTGTTTATTTTTTATCCCTCCCTCTCTAGTGATTATTGCGTGGAGTTCCACATCTTGGGTATTTGATATCCCATACGTCACTAGCTCATGGACTCTTGCCAATTACATGAAAGAAAACATAATTTATGTAAGAACTTAACTGATAAATTCATTTCTTTCATATTGGCAAGAGTCCATGAGGCCCACCCTTTTTATGATGGTTATGATTTTTTTTTGTATAAAGCACAATTATTTCCAAATTCCTTTGCTGATGCTTTTTTACTCCTTTCTTTATCACCCCACTACTTGGCTATTCGTTAAACTGAATTGTGGGTGTGGTGAGGGGTGTATTTATAGGCATTTTGAGGTTTGGGAAACTTTGCCCCTCCTGGTAGGATTGTATATAACCATACGTCACTAGCTCATGGACTCTTGCCAATATGAAAGAAATGAATTTATCAGGTAAGTTCTTACGTAAATTATGTTTTTTTTTGTCTACATCAGGGTTGTCCAACATACACCTAAGGAATCACTGGTTTAAATGAAATACTATAGCTATAGGAGCCATTTGCTATAACTCATTCTAAACTGCTTGGTTTAATTTTATATTACCATGCTGTTGGTCTAGCTTACTCTGGTCAAATAACAACTCATCCATACAAACAGCATAATAGTAAGATAATGTTGTGAGAAAACACAGTTGCAGAGCTACAGAGAGTTCATAAGTTCAGAAAGAGAGTGAGACTATAAACTAGTGTGCAGTACAGAGGCAAGCTGCTAAGGTAGTGGGTGTAAAGTTTGAGTTAACAAAATACAAAAACGATCCTTAAACTGCTGTGAAAGAGTAAAAAAAAAAAAAAAACATTCATTAAAGGGACAGCCTATGCCAAAATAAACTTTCATGATTCAGAGCATGTCATTTTAAACAATTTTCCAATTTACTTTTATCACCAATTTTGCTTTGTTCTCTTGGTATTCTTAGTTGAAAACTTAACCTAGGAGGTTCATATGCTAATTTCTTAGACCTTGAAGACCACCTCTTTTCAGAATGCATTTTAACAGTTTTTCACCACTAGAGGGTGTTAGTTCACGTGTTTCATATAGATAACACTGTGCTCGTGCACGTGAAGTTATCTGGGAGCAGGAACTGATTGGCTAAACTGCAAGTCTGTCAAAAGAACTGAAATAAAGGGGCAGTTTGCAGAGGCTTAGATACAAGATAATCACAGAGGTTAAAAGTATATTAATATAACTGTGTTGGTTATGCAAAACTGGGGAATGGGTAATAAAGGGATTATCTATCTTTTAAAACAATAAAAAGTCTGGTGTAGACTGTCTCTTTAAATGATCATTTTCACTAACAGAATCCCTTTCAGCAAAATCTAAGGTTGCAGCACTTCAATAAAATGTGTCTAAAACACTACTCACTGCATCTCTTCCTGATCTGTAAGGAAGTGACAGCGGCACATTCCACTGCACTTGGAGGGGAAGTACAGAACTCTCTTTTTCACTCAAGCAAAGCTGGCAGCTGCACAGGGCAGCAACAAAATACATTAAAGTTGGGGGGGGGGGGTTCCGTTTTTGTTTTGTTTTATATGATTTAACATCCAGCCCCAACCCTAAGTTCCCCTGACTGATGCCTCTCACTGGATTGGCTCCCCCAGGTCAGCCCCAAAGAGGCCTGCCTCAAATAAGCACTTATGGGCCATGCTATGATCTTAACCACTTTCATCCAGTAGGTGGTGCAGCATGTTGTGTAATGGAGGGCAGCAGACCTGCTTGTGTTTCTTCATTGCACAACATGTAGCTGTGAGGAAAAAAAATGGTGGGGGGGGGGGAATTGCAATATATTTTTTAAAAAAATTTTTTAAAAGCCAATAAAAAAAAATATATATATTTTTGCCCATATGACAGGTGAAGCCCTGCCTCACATGCCTTTAGTGACTGCACGTCTCTGCTCCTTTGGTAATGAGTTCTACAATTGTATTGCTTTTACAGTGATGAAACGTTTCAGCTGCAGGAGATTAAATCTCCTGTCCTCCAGCCTTAAATTTTGTCTTCTTGTCACAAACAATATACATAAGTTGTCTTTCGGCAACCTATCCTTTTTTACAAATATAAGCAATACAATGTTCTTGTTTTTGAGGCACGAAGACCACTTTTTTTACTCTGGACTAATCTTGTATTGAAGCAATTTACGTCCTTTGAAGCACTTTTACTATGTAAATAAATGCCAGGTTTAATGATGCATTAGAAGAAGAGATATGCTTGAGAATAATATAGTGATGTATTTTTTAAAATCGTGTAGTTTAAATATTGAAGCAATAAGTGTCAGGTTTTAGTTTCTAAAAAGTACTTCACTTTCTATAAAGTGATGGGGGCAGCCAAGCTGGAACCTAGTCTTCCCCTTATCGCTCTCTCTTTTGCAGGAGGGTATTATGGACAGATATTAAACATACAATAATTGCAAGCGATATAGCAGGATTGCCTTTAAGACATTGCTTTCACACTTCAGTGCTTGGACACTTTGTTTATATTTGTTCCTAATTGTCCTCAACAAAAGTGAGATAATGGGAAATCTAGGTTCCAGCATGATGGTGCCCATTACTTTATAGAAACTTAGTGGAATTGGAAGTCCACAATTTTCAAAATTAAATTGTAGGAAAAGGGGGGGGGAAATAAATAATAAATGTATATTACATTCTTTGTTACTGCACATTTTATATTAAAATCTCCCTAATGTCCCATAAAATGTATTTGTTTTCTTCTTTTCTTTTTTTTTTCTTTTTTTAAAGGTGTGGTAAATGTCTGTATTCTAATAGGATTTTCATTCTAACATCTTACAGGATCATGTCCGTGCTGCAATGACATGCATTCGATTCTTCTCTCATAAAGCAAAGAGCTATCGTGACTTGGGTGATAACCAGAACTGGTTGATAAAATCCAAGGATCATCTCAGAATTTGCTTACAAGAAATATCTCGTAGTAGCAGCAGAAGGAAATCGTTTGACACCTTTAGAAAAAAAATGTCTGCTGCTGATATTTCCAGGTATGTGGATATTAATAAATGTACTTAGACAGCAATAAAATATTGCCATTCTTATTGACCCCGCAGAATGTCACATTGAACTAAACTTGTTGCCAAGTAATTAACCATTGAGATCTGCTCTGTACCCTGCGTTTGAGCTTAAGCAATGGGGAGCTTATAGGCCGCCTTATCTTTACATGTCTTTTGCAGATAACTAGTCTCAGCCATTCTGTGCACTGCTCTGGTTGTTATGGTCTGCAGGCAAAATGGCAAAGTTCCTCTGCTCTCTTGCCATTTATATGGGGCATGCATTGTCACTGGTGAAAACTGCCATCATCACTTACACAAAATGAAAAGTTCCCTGAAACAATTTTGTTGTTTCTAGAATTTAATAAAGAAACATTGGCAGATGGTACCCAGGGCTTGTTATCAAAAAAAGCTGGCACAAGGAGGACAGTGGTCCAACAAAAACCCCACTAGACCCCCCAGGGAATATAACAAAGAGAATGACATATGAAGGAGCACCATAACCCCCATGAAATCTAAGATATGGAGGTTATGAAGTGACAGTGTGTCCCCAATGACCCTTTTTAAGATACTTAAGATTTTTTTTAAAGTGGAACCTTATTATATAATGGGGTGTTATTTAGTTAGTATGCATCTCATCTGGATATGCCAGGGAGTAGAACACAGCTTACAACACTTGTGGAAATCTTAGTGCCCAGAAAACAAGCTAAACAAAGAGCCATGTAGTGTAAAACTGCACAGCAGTTCCACAAACCACGTTGTGTGAGAATAGTATCACTCACAAACATAAAAGCATCCCTGTGTACTATTGCAGGCAGGCTACATTGTCTCATTGGTTCTGCTCACTGTCATACATGACACAGCGATAGGAGTGATTTTCCATTTGTGAGTGATGTTACTCTCACTTTACTGTTTGTGGAATTGGCATTCAGTTTCACAATATGTGGCGCCTTCTTTTGCTTCTTATTTTTTCAGTTTGATTGATGACATTGTACCAGTGCTGCCTTCATCAAATTTGTATTTATTGTTAGTGTTTGATTTTGGACCTTTTTTAAAAAAAATGTATTTTGTCTTTCACATCTGGTTGAAAGTAGTGTGCTCGCTACCTTGGCCTTCAGTTCGGAGGATTCAGTAAAACCTTTATACAAGCCTCCTTAGCTCTGTAGATTATCATTTATGTATAACGTTCCACAATATTCTGCAGTGCTGAATTCATTATCATAAGAGTATACAGCACAATACAAATAGACTTGACAATGTGATTGGCATAGGAGGAAGAGAGCCCTGCTCTGTAGAGATTACAATCTAGCTTTCAGATTTTGATTATTTATCGTTTATTGAACTTGTGTGAACATTATGAAATTTGAAATATAGATTTTTAAAATATTTTTAAATCATAGCAAAATAGATGACTGCATTTTGTTATGTACACTGAATTGAATACTCTGAAGTGGGCTCTTTGTTTAGAAATATCATATTTTCTGAGGCCTTTTTTTCTTTTCTGGCTCTAGAATTGATAGCTTCTTTATGCACTGTTAAGAATTTTGGGATATTATATTCAAGGATGTGTGCTGTTTATTAGCAGTCTTTTAAGTCTCCTAGTTCATGATGTGATGAGAACCTTTTGATTACATTATAGCGCTATAATGCTTTATCCATTTTTACACTTGATTAAGTTAATATATTTACATAAATATAAAGCATTCTATAATAGGTTAAACATAACAAAAAATGTTTGTCATAAATATTATTTGACATTGCAAATATGATCATTAAGAACCAAATAACCCCCCCATGTCTGAAATAACTAGAGCTGCAACTAACAATTATTATTATTAATTTTCAGAATCGATTAATCGGCCAATTATTTTTTTGATTAATCGGATTAAAAAAAAAACAATAACTTTTTCCTGTATTTAAAATAAAATCCACATACTGAGTGCTACAAATATAAAACTTCAGACTAAAATTTTACATTAACACAACTCTTTGTCCAATTTTTAAGCAGCAGAACACATTTTTACACATTTTATAAGCCAAACAAAACCACAAACTGTTGAAAAGAGGTAAATCTAGAAAGAGGTAGACTATCACTGTTTAAAACATTCTGTAATACATTTTCAGAAACTTTGCATTAAAATGCAAAAATGTCAACATGTCCACATGCTCCTGGCTGAGGCTGGCTCTTTTTGCAAACTATTTTGCCTGCAGCAGAGAAGAGGTACTCAGATGTTGTTGAGGTGCCTGAGATGCATAAGTAGGGTTCTGCCAATTTCTCCAAGGTGGGATATTTATCATTGTTGGCTCTCCACCAATGCAAAGTATTTTCCTCCTTGGAAAGGGGCCTCTCAATAAAGTAATCCTGGACTTCATTCTAAAATAAAAAATATCTTAAATATCTACACTGTATGCAATGGTAAATAACCAGCTACAAGGTTAGGGAAAGAATATCTAGTCCGCTCTTAAAATATCAAATATATACTTACAGATATTGAATCTGGTACTTATTACAATTTATTAATTTTTTTTTATTTTTTTTTAAACAATAAAAAAAAAAAATTTTAAGGACTATATATCAATAACCGAACAAAGCCTTACACATTTATCTATACAGTACATATAATCAGCAATAGCATGCAATCAACTAATTATTGGGCAAACAGATAATAGTGCACATCAATCCAAATAACTCCCATCAAACTAGGACTAGGTGTAAATCACAAACTCGGCACTATACAATGCAAAGTATAGTCCTAAGTCACCTGATTTGAATATAATAAAACAATCCATATTATGACTCCTGTTATTTCTGGGTTGCACATTAGCTGCAAAAGTCCTGAAAAAGTGAAAAGTAGACGTCCTTTAGGCTAAGGACATAACCATAAAAGGCAATACCATGTGCAGGAGTTCATCTCAGTAAAGCAGCTGGTGCCGTGTAGAGACCAACTAATCGATAACGAGATTCGTTGACAACTATTTTCATAATCGATTATTATCAATTATATCAATTAGTTGTTGCAGCTCTAGAAATAACGCTAGTAATTAATTGTAGCCGCACTTGAAATAACGTATTGCTAACAGGCACTTTTGTTTTGACACAGGCATATAAACACGGTTGAGCTACAGCTAGAGGTTACGCGGTTCCTACAACGATGTGAGGCATCTGGCACCACACAGATCTCTGATGAACCTCCTCCAACACTCTTTGGACACAGTTCAAAAATGATAGATGTAGCCTGTAGGGTACGTGGCTTCTACCTCAGTTTGTACAGTTTAACATGTTTATTTTATTGTATTTGTTTATAAGCAGGCATTTCTTTCCTAAGATATGATGAGTCCATGGCGTCCTCAATTACTGTTGGGAATATCACTCTTGGCCAGCAGGGGGAGGCAAAGAGCACCACAGTCAAACTGTTAAGTATCGCTCCCTTTCCCACAAACCCCAGTCATTCTCTTTGCCTCTGTCAATGGAGGAGGTGACGTTTTTGGTGTCTGAATTTCTTCGCTACAAGCAAGATTTTATTATTTTGAAAGCTATAGTAGGTTTGCTCTAATGTTTCCTGTGTTCTGGGTATAGCTGTAGTCCACGTCAATCTCTTTAGTAGAGTAGTGGTGGCTTTAAAGCAGTTAGGAACTTGTAAGGTGGGCCTTGCTGCGATTTCCTAACATTGTCGCTGCCCTAAAATAGAAAGCCAGAGTAGGTTTACTCTGTTCCTTCTTTTTCTACAGGTCTCTGTGAGAAGTGGCTTCCTCTCATACCGAGTAGGCTGTCCTCCCTCCGGACGACTAGATGCAGGTAAGTGCCTTTTTTTTGTGTCTTCTGGGAGGAGACTGGCACTGAGTGGTTACAGAATCGAAGTCTGCATACATTGTGGGGCTAGAACCCTGAGGGTTAATCTTGGCAGTGGAAGGCACTTTTACATGTGGAGAGACAAAAAGTTACACTCTTGAAGGGGTTAACTTTATTTTGGCTTCTGACACTTTATTCCTTGGTTCCGGTTAGGATTTATTGAGTGCTACAGGAAAAGGTTACATTTTGGCCCCTTCTCTTCCAATTGGAAGTGCGCCTTTAGCACTAGTGGCGTAACTTCTCTAAAGCCGGTCACATGACCATCGGCTGTACCGGGTTAGTCGGTGCAGACGCTGAGGAAATAAGCAGTCGCACTTCAAGAGCCCGGCAAGCGTTTCTGATAGCCTTCGCAGAGAGGGGCAGGTAAGCACTTCAGTCATAGACTGAGGGAGTAGACTGGAGGGAATACCAGGTGCTGTAGGCTAGGATCCATATAACAGCCTCTTGTTAAAAGCAAACAACCTTATTATCTTAGAGTCCTCAGCGGTTTAAAAGCACATCGTTTTCACCGCATTTAGTATTTAAAGGGACAGTACTGAATTACATATTTTGTAATTATCTTTTTTCTTACATAATGGATCAGGATACTACTTTTATGGACTCATGTATCTTTTGTTTGGAAAGTCAGGTGTTGCCACCCATGCAATTTTGTTCCTCTTGCATAGAGAGAACTTTAAAAAATAAAGATAAGCTTTTTGTGTCTAAGCTAAATGTCTCTTAGGAAGATGTTGCTCAGAGGAGTGTATTTGCAAGCAGAGATTGCCGCCCAGGTATCTTCTGCGATATCTGAGGCATTAGCTGCCATTCCCATGCTTCAAGGAAGATGCAAGAGGAAAATTAAAGAATCAGACATTAAGGCGTCTGCTCCAGTCTTAGCTACACAGATTGCCCTTTCTTATAAGTCTGATGAGGAAGATACGTCGGTAGCCTTATCCAATGGATAAGAAACTGGAGGCTTACTTGAAAAAGATGTATGTTCATTAGGGTCTCCAATGGCAACCTGCAGTGTGTATTGCCACTGTGACAATTGCGGCAGCCTATTGGTTCGACGCATTGTCTTAGTCTCTTCAGGCAGAGACTCCCTTGGAGGAGATCCAAGACAGGATTAAGGTTCTTGATTTAGCCAATTCCTTTATTACTAACGCTTCATTGCAGGTTATTAATAGCGCAGTCTTGCTCCAGCGAGACCCACACAATTACGGGCAAAAATAAACTTAACAACCAGCGATGTACAGGGTACATCATGGTCGTTAAGGGGTTAAACTTAATTACAACAATTTCAATCTCATGATGAGCACTCTTACAAAGCCTTTGAGTTTTCCATGTTTACATCCAGCTGGATTAATCTTTTGGTCAGCACTTGCCAAAGACCAAACTATTGACCTAACTAGACAAAGTGTGTTCTAGAATAGGATCTAGATACACATATGCGTACTAGGCATAGGCACATATTCGTCATTCATTTACTAAATGGATGCGGAATATGGCTATAGGCAGCTGCATTTGGCTATTTTTTTAGTATAAAAGTGCAACACACAAACATCTGTGCAAATCCAGATCTTTTTGTGATAAACTTTTACAACAAAAAATCCAGCTCTGAAAATAGCCATATGCTGCTCCCTGTGGCCACGTTCCGCATTCATTTGGTAAACAAATGCTGAATAACAAATATTTGCCCATACCATAATACAAACCTTAAGCAAAAAAACAGACAGATACATCACATTTTTAACGTTATAACATGCATACTGGCATCACATGTTATATTATGTATAATAGGTATTGTGCTTTATACTATTGTTGCATTTTTAACTCTATGTATTCCTTTTTTGATAGGTTATTTTAGGAGGCAAGAACGTAATAGAAGGTTTTGGAATTGCTTTTCGGGTCATCCAGGTAAGCATCCGTCTCCAGGTAGCAACCTTATTCAAGGAACGTCTGTAGTGTTTTATCTTTATTTAGTCTGTGCATTGTTATATTAGAAGAGTAAACTGCTAATACTTGAATGTGAGACGGCTATATGTGATAGTAATGTACCACTGCGTGAAGGGTTTCTATCACTTTTTTGCCTACTGTGAGCTAAACAAATGTATTACCTAAAGCCCTTTTAATAGATATATATGATGGAAAATAAACAAGGGGCGCCAACATAGTGTGAATCGTTTAAACAACAAATATGAGTGATGTGCAAAAAACTACTCACAAGGAAAGTGGCACCTTAAGTGAATAAGGTGCGAGAAAGCAGGCTGACATTCAAAATACAGCAGTCAGTACGCTGGAGGTCTCACCCAGAGAACCTGTGGAATCCGGATAGGCGTCTGGAAAATGGCACCCACGTTTTTTGGGGCCAATGGCCGGACCAGGTAAGCTGCAAGCCGATAGATGTTCTCCTGCTGCACTCACACAGCCAAGATTCTTCTCCAAACCTGACAATGTCAGTATGTAAAAGGTTCCGTGGCAAAAGTCCTATTACAAAAACAAGTGGATCGTAGAAAGAGGCAGAAATACCGGGTCGTGGTATAAAACAAACAGAATTTATTTTGCAACGCGTTTCTCAGTCTATTCCAGACCGTTTCATCAGGCATAATCATAGTTAACAATCTATTTAAACCCACAATGACCCGGAATTGAAACTAAAGGTCAACTCCATTAACAATGTTACAATTGTAAAAACATTTAACTTCTGACACATTGTATAAATTAACTTGAACATTTGTGACCGCACAGAGAACACTAAGTAAAAAGTATGTAAAAAATCTTAATCGCAATTATCAAATATATCTGGAATGATATCATAGTAATCTGGACCTATATTAACATATATATATATATATCCCATCTCCATGTCGGATTCGAACCCGGGACCTAATGTATGCTAGGCAATGGATAAATGCAAAAGGCTACCTTTGTATCTTATTAGAATTTTTTAGCAAAAAGGATTGGTAACTATTAATATGAAAATTGATCTATATGTCTCACAATCTGTAGTAGTGATCTTATTTTAATCCTTTTTTGATAAATGGCTCTAATTTCTGAACTTTAACTAAAAAGAATTTCCTTATAGATATAAATGTAAAAAAAATAAATATTTGTAACAAATATTTTGTTTTGCTGTAGATAAGTAACATATAAAAATTATAGAAATAAAATATATATATATATATATATATATATATATATATATATATATATATATATATATATATATATATATATATATATATATATATATTTTGGGCTCCACCGGACTCGAACTTGGAACCTTCTGTATGTTAGGCAAACGTGAAATTTGTGAGGCTATCTTAAAAGCCTATTTTTGACCTCTGATAAAGCGCATGTGCGCATGCGCGAAACGCGTCAGGTGTTAAGGCTTTGCTCTCACCTTTTGTACTAAGCACCTTGCTCCCATAAACTCTTTTGAACCAGCCATGGATGATTCTTCAGCCGCCTTTTTCCTTGTGTTTGGGGAGAACTCATTTATATATATATATATATATATATATATATATATATATGTATATATATATATATATATGTATATATATTTTGGGCTCCACCGGACTCGAACTTGGAACCTTCTGTATGTTAGGCAAACGTGAAATTCGTGAGGCTATCTTAAAAGCCTATTTTTATGATATATATTAGGGCTGAGAAATATTTTATTGATTGTTCCCAATCATATACAACAACCAAATAGACTAAATAGTGTATCCATGAATATGTGAAGATCATATTCATGGATACACTATTTAGTCTATTTGGTTGTTGTATATGATTGGGAACAATCAATAACATATTTCTCAGCCCTAATATATATCATAAAAATAGGCTTTTTTTTTAAAGTTCAGAAACTAGAGCCATTTATCAAAAAAGATTAAAATAAGATCACTATCTTCTACAGATTGTGAGACATATAGATCAATATTCATATTAATAGTTACCAATCCTTTTTGCTAAAAAATTCTAATAAGATACAAAGGTAGCCTTTTGCATTTATCCATTGCCTAGCATACATTAGGTCCCGGGTTCGAATCCGACCTGGAGATGGAATACATATATATATATATATGTTAATATAGGTCCAGATTACTATGATATCATTCCAGATATATTTGGTAATTGCGATTAAGATTTTTTACATACTTTTCTCCAACATAGGTGTGTCCGGTCCACGGCGTCATCCTTACTTGTGGGATATTCTCTTCCCCAACAGGAAATGGCAAAGAGCCCAGCAAAGCTGGTCACATGATCCCTCCTAGGCTCCGCCTAACCCAGTCATTCTCTTTGCCGTTGTACAGGCAACATCTCCACGGAGATGGCTTAGAGTTTTTTAGTGTTTAACTGTAGTTTTTCATTATTCAATCAAGAGTTTGTTATTTTCAAATAGTGCTGGTATGTACTATTTACTCAGAAACAGAAAAGAGATGAAGAGTTCTGTTTGTATGAGGAAAATGATTTTAGCAACCGTAACTAAAATCCATGGCTGTTCCACACAGGACTGTTGAGAGCAATTAACTTCAGTTGGGGGAACAGTGTGCAGTCTCTTGCTGCTTGAGGTATGACACATTCTAACAAGACGATGTAATGCTGGAAGCTGTCATTTTCCCTATGGGATCCGGTAAGCCATGTTTATTACGATCGTAAATAAGGGCTTCACAAGGGCTTATTTAGACTGTAGACTTTTTTGGGCTAAATCGATTCATTATTAACACATATTTAGCCTTGAGGAATCATTTTATCTGGGTATTTTGATATAATAATATCGGCAGGCACTGTATTAGACACCTTATTTCTTAGGGGCTTTCCCAAAGCATAAGCAGAGTCTCATTTTCGCGCCGGTGTGGCGCACTTGTTTTTGAGAGGCATGGCATGCAGTCGCATGTGAGAGGAGCTCTGATACTTAGAAAAGACTTCTGAAGGCGTCATTTGGTATCGTATTCCCCTTTGGGTTTGGTTGGGTCTCAGCAAAGCAGATACCAGGGACTGTAAAGGGGTTAAAGCTTAAAACGGCTCCGGTTCCGTTATTTTAAGGGTTAAAGCTTCCAAATTTGGTGTGCAATACTTTTAAGGCTTTATGACACTGTGGTGAAAATTTGGTGAATTTTGAACAATTCCTTCATGTTTTTTCGCAATTGCAGTAATAAAGTGTGTTCAGTTTAAAATTTAAAGTGACAGTAACGGTTTTATTTTAAAACGTTTTTTGTACTTTCTTATCAAGTTTATGCCTGTTTAACATGTCTGAACTACCAGATAGACTGTGTTCTGAATGTGGGGAAGCCAGAATTCCTATTCATTTAAATAAATGTGATTTATGTGATAATGACAATGATGCCCAAGATGATTCCTCAAGTGAGGGGAGTAAGCATGGTACTGCATCATTCCCTCCTTCGTCTACACGAGTCTTGCCCACTCAGGAGGCCCCTAGTACATCTAGCGCGCCAATACTCCTTACTATGCAACAATTAACGGCTGTAATGGATAATTCTGTCAAAAACATTTTAGCCAAAATGAACCCTTGTCAGCGTAAGCGTGGCTGCTCTGTTTTAGTTACTGAAGAGCATGACGACGCTGATATTAATATCTCTGAAGGGCCCCTAACCCAATCTGAGGGAGCCAGGGAGGTTTTGTCTGAGGGAGAAATTACTGATTTAGGGAACATTTCTCAGCAGGCTGAATCTGATGTGATTACATTTAAATTTAAGTTGGAACATCTCCGCATTTTGCTTAAGGAGGTATTATCCACTCTGGATGATTGTGAAAATTTGGTCATCCCAGAGAAACTATGTAAAATGGACAAGTTCCTAGAGGTGCCGGGGCTCCCAGAAGCTTTTCCTATACCCAAGCGGGTGGCGGACATTGTTAATAAAGAATGGGAAAGGCCCGGTATTCCTTTCGTCCCTCCCCCCATATTTAAAAAATTGTTTCCTATGGTCGACCCCAGAAAGGACTTATGGCAGTCAGTCCCCAAGGTCGAGGGAGCGGTTTCTACTTTAAACAAACGCACCACTATACCCATAGAGGATAGTTGTGCTTTCAAAGATCCTATGGATAAAAAATTAGAAGGTTTGCTCAAAAAGATGTTTGTTCAGCAGGGTTACCTTCTACAACCCATTTCATGCATTGTCCCTGTCACTACAGCTGCATATTTCTGGTTTGATGAACTGATAAAGGTGCTCGATAGTGATTCTCCTCCTTATGAGGAGATTATGGACAGAATCAATGCTCTCAAATTGGCTAATGCTTTCACTCTAGACGCCACTTTGCAATTGGCTAGGTTAGCGGCTAAGAATTCTGGGTTTGCTATTGTGGCGCGCAGAGCGCTTTGGTTGAAATCTTGGTCGGCTGATGCGTCTTCCAAGAACAAGCTACTAAACATTCCTTTCAAGGGGAAAACGCTGTTTGGTCCCGACTTGAAAGAGATTATCTCTGATATCACTGGGGGTAAGGGCCACGCCCTTCCTCAGGATCGGCCTTTCAAGGCAAAAAATAGACCTAATTTTCGTCCCTTTCGTAAAAACGGACCAGCCCAAAGTGCTACGTCCTCTAAGCAAGAGGGTAATACTTCTCAGGCCAAGCCAGCTTGGAGACCAATGCAAGGCTGGAACAAGGGAAAGCAGGCCAAGAAACCTGCCGCTGCTACCAAGACAGCATGAAATATTGGCCCCCGATCCGGGACCGGATCTGGTGGGGGGCAGACTCTCTCTCTTCGCTCAGGCTTGGGCAAGAGATGTTCTGGATCCTTGGGCGCTAGAAATAGTCTCCCAGGGTTATCTTCTGGAATTCAAGGGACTTCCCCCAAGGGGGAGGTTCCACAGGTCTCAGTTGTCTTCAGACCACATAAAAAGACAGGCGTTCTTACATTGTGTAGAAGACCTGTTAAAAATGGGAGTGATTCATCCTGTTCCTTTAAGAGAACAAGGGATGGGGTTCTACTCCAATCTGTTCATAGTTCCCAAAAAAGAGGGAACGTTCAGACCAATCTTAGATCTCAAGATCTTAAACAAATTTCTCAAGGTCCCATCGTTCAAGATGGAAACCATTCGAACTATCCTTCCTTCCATCCAGGAAGGTCAATTCATGACCACGGTGGATTTAAAGGATGCGTATCTACATATTCCTATCCACAAGGAACATCATCGGTTCCTAAGGTTTGCATTCCTGGACAAACATTACCAGTTTGTGGCGCTTCCTTTCGGATTAGCCACTGCTCCAAGGATTTTCACAAAGGTACTAGGGTCCCTTCTAGCGGTGCTAAGGCCAAGGGGCATTGCAGTAGTACCCTACCTGGACGACATTCTGATTCAAGCGTCGTCCCTTCCTCGAGCAAAGGCTCACACGGACATCGTCCTGGCCTTTCTCAGATCTCACGGCTGGAAAGTGAACGTGGAAAAGAGTTCTCTATCCCCGTCAACAAGGGTTCCCTTCTTGGGAACAATTATAGACTCCTCAGAAATGAGGATTTTTCTAACAGAGGCCAGAAAAACAAAACTTCTGGACTCTTGTCGGATACTTCATTTCGCTCCTCTTCCTTCCGTAGCTCAGTGCATGGAAGTGATCGGGTTGATGGTAGCGGCAATGGACATAGTTCCTTTTGCGCGCATTCATCTAAGACCATTACAACTGTGCATGCTCAGTCAGTGGAATGGGGACTATACAGACTTGTCTCCAAAGATACAAGTAAATCAGAGGACCAGAGACTCACTCCGTTGGTGGCTGTCCCTGGACAATCTGTCACAAGGGATGACATTCCGCAGACCAGAGTGGGTCATTGTCACGACCGACGCCAGTCTGATGGGCTGGGGCGCGGTCTGGGGATCCCTGAAAGCTCAGGGTCTTTGGTCTCGGGAAGAATCTCTTCTACCGATAAATATTCTGGAACTGAGAGCGATATTCAATGCTCTCAAGGCTTGGCCTCAGCTAGCGAGGACCAAGTTCATACGGTTTCAATCAGACAACATGACGACTGTTGCGTACATCAACCATCAGGGGGGAACAAGGAGTTCCCTAGCGATGGAAGAAGTAACCAAGATTATTCTATGGGCGGAGTCTCACTCCTGCCACCTGTCTGCTATCCACATCCCGGGAGTGGAAAATTGGGAAGCGGATTTTCTGAGTCGTCAGACATTGCATCCGGGGGAGTGGGAACTCCATCCGGAAATCTTTGCCCAAGTCACTCAGCTGTGGGGCATTCCAGACATGGATCTAATGGCCTCTCGTCAGAACTTCAAAGTTCCCTGTTACGGGTCCAGATCCAGGGATCCCAAGGCGGCTCTAGTGGATGCACTAGTAGCACCTTGGACCTTCAAACTAGCTTATGTGTTCCCGCCGTTTCCTCTCATCCCCAGGCTGGTAGCCAGGATCAATCAGGAGAGGGCGTCGGTGATCTTGATAGCTCCTGCGTGGCCACGCAGGACTTGGTATGCAGATCTGGTGAATATGTCATCGGCTCCACCTTGGAAGCTACCTTTGAGACGAGACCTTCTTGTTCAGGGTCCGTTCGAACATCCGAATCTGGTTTCACTCCAGCTGACTGCCTGGAGATTGAACGCTTGATTTTATCGAAGCGAGGTTTCTCAGATTCTGTTATCGATACTCTTGTTCAGGCCAGAAAGCCTGTAACTAGAAAGATTTACCACAAAATTTGGAAAAAATATATCTGTTGGTGTGAATCTAAAGGATTCCCTTGGGACAAGGTTAAGATTCCTAGGATTCTATCCTTCCTTCAAGAAGGATTGGAAAAAGGATTATCGGCAAGTTCCCTGAAGGGACAGATTTCTGCCTTGTCGGTGTTACTTCACAAAAAGCTGGCAGCTGTGCCAGATGTTCAAGCCTTTGTTCAGGCTCTGGTTAGAATTAAGCCTGTTTACAAACCCTTGACTCCTCCTTGGAGTCTCAATTTAGTTCTTTCAGTTCTTCAGGGGGTTCCGTTTGAACCCTTACATTCCGTTGATATTAAGTTATTATCTTGGAAAGTTTTGTTTTTAGTTGCAATTTCTTCTGCTAGAAGAGTTTCAGAATTATCTGCTCTGCAGTGTTCCCCTCCTTATCTGGTGTTCCATGCAGATAAGGTGGTTTTACGTACTAAACCTGGTTTTCTTCCAAAAGTTGTTTCTAACAAAAACATTAACCAGGAGATTATCGTACCTTCTCTGTGTCCGAAACCAGTTTCAAAGAAGGAACGTTTGTTGCACAATTTGGATGTTGTTCGCGCTCTAAAATTCTATTTAGATGCTACGAAGGATTTTAGACAAACATCTTCTTTGTTTGTTGTTTATTCAGGTAAAAGGAGAGGTCAAAAAGCTACTTCTACCTCTCTCTCTTTTTGGATTAAAAGCATCATCAGATTGGCTTACGAGACTGCCGGACGGCAGCCTCCCGAAAGAATCACAGCTCATTCCACTAGGGCTGTGGCTTCCACATGGGCCTTCAAGAACGAGGCTTCTGTTGATCAGATATGTAGGGCAGCGACTTGGTCTTCACTGCACACTTTTACCAAATTTTACAAGTTTGATACTTTTGCTTCTTCTGAGGCTATTTTTGGGAGAAAGGTTTTGCAAGCCGTGGTGCCTTCCATTTAGGTGACCTGATTTGCTCCCTCCCTTCATCCGTGTCCTAAAGCTTTGGTATTGGTTCCCACAAGTAAGGATGACGCCGTGGACCGGACACACCTATGTTGGAGAAAACAGAATTTATGTTTACCTGATAAATTTCTTTCTCCAACGGTGTGTCCGGTCCACGGCCCGCCCTGGTTTTTTTAATCAGGTCTGATAATTTATTTTCTTTAACTACAGTCACCACGGTACCATATGGTTTCTCCTATGCAAATATTCCTCCTTAACGTCGGTCGAATGACTGGGGTAGGCGGAGCCTAGGAGGGATCATGTGACCAGCTTTGCTGGGCTCTTTGCCATTTCCTGTTGGGGAAGAGAATATCCCACAAGTAAGGATGACGCCGTGGACCGGACACACCGTTGGAGAAAGAAATTTATCAGGTAAACATAAATTCTGTTTTTACTTAGTGTTTTCTGTGCGGTCACAAATGTTCAAGTTAATTTATACAATGTGTCAGAAGTTAAATGTTTTTACAATTGTAACATTGTTAATGGAGTTGACCTTTAGTTTCAATTCCGGGTCATTGTGGGTTTAAATAGATCTCTATTGTTAACTATGTTTATGCCTGATGAAACGGTCTGGAATAGACTGAGAAACGCGTTGCAAAATAAATTCTGTTTGTTTTATACCACGACCCGGTATTTCTGCCTCTGTCTACGATCCACTTGTTTTTGTAACAGGACTTTTGCCATGGAACCTTTTACATACTGACATTGTCAGGTTTGGAGAAGAATCTTGGCTGTGTGAGTGCAGCAGGAGAACATCTATCGGCTTGCAGCTTACCTGGTCCGGCCATTGGCCCCAAAAAACGTGGGTTCCATTTTCCAGACGCCTATCCGGATTCCACAGGTTCTCTGGGTGAGACCTCCAGCGTACTGACTGCTGGATTTTGAATGTCAGCCTGCTTTCTCGCACCTTATTCACTTAAGGTGCCACTTTCCTTGTGAGTAGTTTTTTGCACATCACTCTTATATTAGTTGTTTAAACGATTCACACTATGTTGGCGCCCCTTGTTTATTTTCCATTCTAGACACCCTGACCCATTGCACCGCGGGACACAAGAGGAGCACGCCAAAACACCTGAATATATTACCGTCCACATATCTAGGATTGGACACTTTTTTACACTACACAAGCTTTTGGACATTGACAAGTACTTTTTTATTATATTTTTTTTTTACTCTTTCAACATTCTAGTGAAAGAGTTGTTGCTGGTATTAGCTGGGTGATTACACATAAAGGCCATCTGCATTGTTTTCCCCTTGTAGTGTCCTAGACGTGACTTGGCTATATATTTAAACCATATTAGAAATGAGGTTTATAAACTGTCACTCTGAACATGAAGACATTTTTGGTAAATAAAATTCTTGAAGAATCATGTTTAAAGACCCTTGGAATTATAGATGAATAGCAAAATAAATAAAGTAAAACATGAGTGAGACAGATACATTGTCAATGTAATAACCATGTATAGTCAATTAGTTGTAAATGCAAGAGGGAATATGTGAATCTAGAAGTGTGCTGTGATTTTAGGGTATTATGATGAACATGATGTACATAATCCTGAGGACTATAATAGAGTAATGGTTGACTTTCTCCTGTTAAGTGTAGTCAGTCCACGGGTCATCCATTACTTATGGGATTATATCTCCTCCCTAACAGGAAGTGCAAGAGGATCACCCAAGCAGAGCTGCTATATAGCTCCTCCCCTCTACGTCATACCCAGTCATTCTCTTGCACCTAACTAATAGATAGGACGTGTGAGAGGACTGTGGTTGTTAAACTTAGTTTTTATTTCTTCAATCAAAAGTTTGTTATTTTAAACAGCACCGGAGTGTGTTGTTTTTTCTCAGGCAGCATTAGAAGAAGAATCTACCTGAGTTTGTGTATGATCTTAGCGGTCGTAACTAAGATCCATTTGCTGTTCTCGCCCATTCTGAGGAGTGAGGTAACTTCAGAACAGGGGACAGCGGGCAGGGTTCACCTGCAAGGAGGTATGTTGCAGTATATTATTTTCTAAGGAATGGAATTGACTGAGAAAATACTGCTAATACCGATGTAATGTAAGTGCAGCCTTAAATGCAGTAGTAGCGACTGGTATCAGGCTGATATGTATGTATGTTTACACTGAGGTATTTCTAGGGAATGGAACTTCACTAAGAAAATACTGTATACATTTAACTTATATTTGAGCCTCCACTGCAGTGAAAGCGACTAGCAGCAGGCTTATTAATAACATTTCATAATTTTATTTTTAAACGTTTACTGGCATGTTAATCGTTTTTCTCTGAGGTACTTGGTGATAAAACTTTATGGGCATTATTTTTCCACATGGCTGTCGTTTGTTATGAATAAAATCAGTTTACTGAGCTTCCCCACTGTTGTATTATGAGTGGGAGGGGCCTATTTTGGCTCTTTATTGCGCAGTAAAAATTCAGTCACAGTCTTCCTATTTCTTCCTCCATGATCCAGGACGTCTCTACAGAGCCCAGGGGTCTCCAAAACTAGTTTTGAGGGAGGTAATCACTCACAGCAGACCTGTGAGACTGTGTTTTGACTGTGATAAAAACGCTTATATTAAATTGTTATCCGTTTTTGGGTACTAAGGGGTTAATCATCCATTTGCTGGTGGGTGCAATCCTTTGCTAACTTAATGCATTTACTGTGAAAATTTGGTTGCTATAACTAATTTGGTTCATTGTTATTTCAACTGTGACAGTTTTTTGTGCTTCTTAAAGGCACAGTAACGTTTTTTTTTTATATTGCTTGTAAATTTATTTGAAAAGTATTTTCCAAGCTTGCTAGTCTCATTGCTAGTTTGTTTAAACATGTCTGAAATAGATGAATCTCTTTGTGCAATATGTTTAAAGGCCAATGTGGAGCCCAATAGAAATTTGTGTACTAATTGCATTGATGCTACTTTAAATAAAAGCCAATCTGTACATGGAAAGAAAATTTCACCAGACAACGAGGGGGAAGTTATGCCGACTAACTCTCCTCACGTGTCAGTACCTTCGTCTCCCGCTCAGGAGGTGCATGATATTGTGGCGCCAAGTACATCAGGGCGGCCCATACAAATCACTTTGCAAGACATGGCTAATGTTATGACTGAAGTATTATCTAAATTGCCAGAATTTAGGGGTAAACGCGACCACTCTGGGGTGAGAACAGAGTGCGCTGATAATAATAGAGCCATGTCTGATACTGCGTCACAATTTGCAGAACATGAGGACGGAGAGCTTCATTCTGTGGGTGACGGATCTGATCCAAGTAAACTGGACTCAGACATTTCAAATTTTAAATTTAAGCTTGAGAACCTCCGTGTATTACTAGGGGAGGTATTAGCGGCTCTGAATGATTGTAACACGGTTGCAATTCCAGAGAAAATATGTAGGCTGGATAAATATTTTGCGGTACCGACGTGTACTGACGTTTTTCCTATACCTAAAAGGCTTACAGAAATTGTTAACAAGGAGTGGGATAGACCCGGTGTGCCTTTTTCACCCCCTCCTATATTTAGAAAAATGTTTCCAATAGACGCCACCACACGGGACTTATGGCAGACGGTCCCTAAGGTGGAGGGAGCAGTTTCTACTCTGGCTAAGCGCACCACTATCCCGGTGGAGGATAGCTGTGCTTTTTCAGATCCAATGGATAAAAAGTTAGAGGGTTACCTTAAGAAAATGTTTGTTCAACAAGGTTTTATATTACAACCCCTTGCATGCATTGCGCTTGTCACGGCTGCGGCGGCATTCTGGTTTGAGTCTCTGGAAGAGAACATTAGCTCAGCTCCATTGGATGAGATTATAGACAAGCTTAGAGTCCTTAAGCTAGCTAATTCATTTATTTCTGATGCCGTAGTTCACTTAACTAAGCTTACGGCTAAGAACTCCGGATTCGCCATTCAAGCGCGCAGAGCGCTGTGGCTTAAATCCTGGTCAGCCGATGTGACTTCTAAATCTAAATTGCTTAACATACCTTTCAAAGGGCAGACATTATTCGGGCCCGGTTTGAAAGAAATTATCGCTGACATTACTTGAGGTAAGGGCCATGCCCTGCCTCAAGACAGAGCCAAACCAAGGGCTAAACAGTCTAATTTTCATGCCTTTCGTAACTTCAAGGCAGGAGCAGCATCAACTTCCTCCGCTCCAAAACAGGAAGGAACTGTTGCTCGCTACAGACAGGGCTGGAAACCTAACCAGTCCTGGAACAAGGGCAAGCAGGCCAGAAAGCCTGATGCTGCCCCTAAGACAGCATGAAGTGAGGGCCCCCGATCCGGAAACGGATCTAGTGGGGGGCAGACTTTCTCTCTTCGCAGAGGCTTGGGCAAGAGATGTCCAGGATCCCTGGGCGTTAGAGATCATATCTCAGGGATATCTTCTGGACTTCAAAGCTTCTCCTCCAAAAGGAAGATTTCATCTTTCAAGGTTGTCAGCAAACCAGATAAAGAAAGAGGCGTTTCTACGCTGTGTACAAGACCTTTTACTAATGGGAGTGATCCACTCAGTTCCGCGGTCGGAACACGGACAAGGGTTTTACTCAAATCTGTTTGTGGTTCCCAAAAAAGAGGGAACCTTCAGACCAATATTGGATTTAAAGATCCTAAACAAATTCCTAAGAGTTCCATCGTTCAAAATGGAAACTATTCGGACAATCCTACCTATGATCCAAAAGGGTCAGTACATGACCACAGTGGATTTAAAGGATGCCTACCTTCACATACCGATTCACAATGATCATTATCGGTACCTAAGGTTTGCCTTCCTAAACAGGCATTACCAGTTTGTAGCTCTTCCCTTCGGGTTAGCTACGGCTCCAAGAATCTTTACAAAGGTTCTGGGCTCTCTTCTGGCGGTACTAAGACCGCGAGGAATATCGGTAGCTCCGTACCTAGACGACATTCTGATACAAGCGTCAAGTTTCCAAACTGCCAAGTCTCATACAGAGTTAGTTCTGGCATTTCTAAGGTCGCATGGGTGGAAGGTGAACGTAGAAAAGAGTTCTCTATTGTCACTCACAAGAGTTCCCTTCTTGGGGACTCTTATAGATTCTGTAGAAATGAAAATTTACCTGACAGAGGACAGGTTAACAAAACTTCTAAATGCTTGCCGTGTCCTTCATTCCATTCAACACCCGTCAGTGGCTCAATGCATGGAGGTAATCGGCTTAATGGTAGCGGCAATGGACATAGTACCTTTTGCACACCTGCATCTCAGACCACTGCAATTGTGCATGCTAAGTCAGTGGAATGGGGATTACTCAGATTTGTCCCCTATGCTGAATCTGGATCAAGAGACCAGAGATTCTCTTCTATGGTGGCTTTCTCGGCCACATCTGTCCAGGGGGATGCCCTTCAGCAGGCCAGATTGGACGATTGTAACAACAGACGCCAGCCTGCTAGGTTGGGGCGCTGTCTGGAATTCCCTGAAGGCTCAGGGATCATGGACTCAGGAGGAGAGACTCCTTCCAATAAACATTCTGGAATTAAGAGCAGTTTTCAATGCCCTTCTGGCTTGGCCTCAGTTAGCAACTCTGAGGTTCATCAGGTTTCAGTCGGACAACATCACGACTGTGGCTTACATCAACCATCAGGGAGGGACAAGGAGTTCCCTAGCGATGATGGAAGTCTCAAAGATAATTCGCTGGGCAGAGTCTCACTCTTGCCACCTGTCAGCGATCCACATCCCAGGCGTGGAGAACTGGGAGGCGGATTTCCTAAGTCGCCAGACTTTTCATCCGGGGGAGTGGGAACTTCATCCGGAGGTATTTGCCCAACTGCTTCGGCGTTGGGGCAAACCAGATCTGGATCTCATGGCGTCTCGCCAGAACGCCAAGCTTCCTTGTTACGGATCCAGGTCCAGGGACCCGGGAGCGGTACTGATAGATGCTCTGACAGCACCTTGGGTCTTCAACATGGCTTATGTGTTTCCACCCTTCCCGATGCTTCCTCGATTGATTGCCAGGATCAAACAGGAGAGAGCATCGGTGATTCTAATAGCGCCTGCGTGGCCACGCAGGACCTGGTATGCAGATCTAGTGGACATGTCGTCCTGTCCACCATGGTCTCTGCCTCTGAGACAGGACCTTCTGATTCAGGGTCCTTTCAAACATCCAAATCTAATTTCTCTGAGGCTGACTGCATGGAGATTGAACGCTTGATTCTATCAAAGCGTGGATTCTCGGAGTCAGTGATTGATACCTTAATACAGGCTAGGAAACCTGTTACCAGGAAAATTTACCATAAAATATGGCGTAAATACTTGCATTGGTGCGAATCCAAGAGTTACTCATGGAGTAAGGTTAGGATTCCTAGGATATTGTCTTTTCTACAAGATGGTTTAGAAAAGGGTTTATCTGCTAGTTCGTTAAAGGGACAGATCTCAGCTCTGTCCATCCTTTTACACAAACGTCTGTCAGAAGTTCCAGACGTTCAGGCTTTTTGTCAGGCTTTGGCAAGGATTAAGCCTGTGTTTAAAACTGTTGCTCCGCCGTGGAGCTTAAACTTAGTTCTTAACGTTTTACAGGGTGTTCCGTTTGAACCCCTTCATTCCATTGATATCAAGCTGTTATCTTGGAAAGTTCTGTTTTTAATGGCTATTTCCTCGGCTCGAAGAGTCTCTGAGTTATCGGCCTTACATTGTGATTCTCCTTATCTGATTTTTCATTCAGACAAGGTAGTTCTGCGTACTAAACCTGGGTTCTTACCTAAGGTAGTCACTAACAGGAATATCAATCAAGAGATTGTTGTTCCATCATTGTGCCCTAACCCTTCTTCAAAGAAGGAACGGCTTCTGCACAATCTGGACGTCGTCCGTGCCCTGAAATTTTATTTGCAGGCAACTAAAGATTTTCGCCAAACTTCTTCCCTGTTTGTCGTTTATTCTGGACAGAGGAGAGGTCAAAAAGCTTCGGCTACCTCTCTCTCTTTCTGGCTTCGTAGCATAATACGTTTAGCCTATGAGACTGCTGGACAGCAGCCTCCTGAAAGAATTACAGCTCATTCTACTAGAGCTGTGGCTTCCACTTGGGCCTTTAAAAATGAGGCCTCTGTTGAACAGATTTGCAAGGCTGCAACTTGGTCTTCACTTCACACCTTTTCGAAATTTTACAAATTTGACACTTTTGCTTCTTCGGAGGCTGTTTTTGGGAGAAAGGTTCTTCAGGCAGTGGTTCCTTCCGTGTAAAGATCCTGCCTGTCCCTCCCGTCATCTGTGTACTTTTAGCTTTGGTATTGGTATCCCATAAGTAATGGATGACCCGTGGACTGACTACACTTAACAGGAGAAAACATAATTTATGCTTACCTGATAAATTCCTTTCTCCTGTAGTGTAGTCAGTCCACGGCCCGCCCTGTTTTTACGGCAGGTCTAAATTTTAAATTAAACTCCAGTCACCACTGCACCCTATAGTTTCTCCTTTCTCGTTTGGTTTCGGTCGAATGACTGGGTATGACGTAGAGGGGAGGAGCTATATAGCAGCTCTGCTTGGGTGATCCTCTTGCACTTCCTGTTAGGGAGGAGATATAATCCCATAAGTAATGGATGACCCGTGGACTGACTACACTTAACAGGAGAAAGGAATTTATCAGGTAAGCATAAATTATGTTTTTGTTTGGATAAAGTGATCAGGTTTGAACCTGTTCTCTAACTTTATCATTTTCTTCGGTTTTGTTCATAAACTTTCAGGATTTCCAACTAGATGCTACCAAAGTTTATAGCAAAGTTTGCAAGCAGCTTGTCCAACGGGAGCATTATTCTGAGATCCTGCAGCTGGTCAAGTGTGTCAGTGAGTCTGGTATAGCCGCAGATAAAGATTGTGATGAGATTTTACTGAAATGCGTTGGAGAAATGTCGGACATGTCCCCAGATGTAAGTGTTTTCTAATTTTAAGATATTGTCCAAAATACAGACTTAAATAAAACCTGAAGTGATCATGATATGAAGTTAAATAGTGAATGTTTTTTTGATAATGTAAAGGGACATAAAATAATTGAATAGACGTTGCTAAAACATAACTTATGTACAAAATACTTTGCAACACATTGTTTTTGTTTTTTCTTCTGTTAAGTGTGATCAGTCCACGGGTCATCATTACTTCTGGGATATTACTCCTCCCCAACAGGAAGTGCAAGAGGATTCACCCAGCAGAGCTGCATATAGCTCCTCCCCTCTACGTCACTCCCAGTCATTCTCTTGCACCCAACGACTAGATAGGATGTGTGAGAGGACTATGGTGATTATACTTAGTTTTATATCTTCAATCAAAAGTTTGTTATTTTAAAATAGCACCGGAGTGTGTTATTACCTCTTTGGCAGAGTTTGAAGAAGAATCTACCAGAGTTTTGCTATGATTTTAGCCGGAGTAGTTAAGATCATATTGCTGTTCTCGGCCATCTGAGGAGTGAGGTAAACTTCAGATCAGGGGACAGCGGGCAGATGAATCTGCATAGAGGTATGTATCAGTTTTTATTTTCTGACAATGGAATTGATGAGAAAATCCTGCCATACCGATATAATGTCATGTATGTATACTTTACACTTCAGTATTCTGGGGAATGGTACTTCACTAGAATTACACTGTAAGAAATACATAAAGCTGTTTAATAACTAGAGATTATGTTTAACGTTTTTGCTGGAATGTAAAATCGTTTTCATTTGCTGAGGTACTGTGTGAATAAATGTTTGGGCACTATTTTTCCACTTGGCAGTTGCTTAATCTGTTTTTCTGACAGTTTCTGTTCTCCCTCACTGCTGTGTGTGAGGGGGAGGGGCCGTTTTTTGGCGCTTTTTCTATGCATCAAATATTTCAGTCAGCAACTCATTGTATTCCCTGCATGATCCGGTTCATCTCTACAGAGCTCAGGGGTCTTCAAAACTTATTTTGAGGGAGGTAATTTCTCTCAGCAGAGCTGTGAGAATTATAGTTTGACTGAGATAAAAAACGTTTATTCTGTAATTTGTTTCCTGCTTTCAGAATTTGTTATCTTTGCTAATGGGATTAAACCTTTGCTAAAGTTGTGTTGTTTACAAGGATTGAGGCTATAACTGTTTCAATTTATTAATTTTCAACTGTCATAGATCTTCTGTGCTTCTTAAAGGCACAGTACATTTTAATATTATTCTAATTGAATTGTATTTCCAAGTTGCAAGTTTATTTGCTAGTGTGTTAAACATGTCTGATTCAGAGGATGATACCTGTGTCATTTGTTGCAATGCCAAAGTGGAGCCCAATAGAAATTTATGTACTAACTGTATTGATGCTACTTTAAATAAAAGTCAATCTGTACAAATTGAACAAATTTCACCAAACAACGAGGGGAGAGTTATGCCGACTAACTCGCCTCACGTGTCAGTACCTACATCTCCCGCTCAGAGGGAGGTGCGTGATATTGTAGCGCCGAGTACATCTGGGCGGCCATTACAAATCACATTACAGGATATGGCTACTGTTATGACTGAGGTTTTGGCTAAATTACCAGAACTAAGAGGTAAGCGTGATCACTCTGGGGTGAGAACAGAGTGCGCTGATAATATTAGGGCCATGTCAGACACTGCGTCACAGGTGGCAGAACATGAGGACGGAGAACTTCATTCTGTGGGTGACGGTTCTGATCCAAACAGACTGGATTCAGATATTTCAAATTTTAAATTTAAACTGGAAAACCTCCGTGTATTACTAGGGGAGGTGTTAGCGGCTCTGAATGATTGTAACACAGTTGCAATACCAGAGAAAATGTGTAGGTTGGATAAATATTTTGCGGGTACCGACGAGTACTGAGGTTTTTCCTATACCTAAGAGACTTACTGAAATTGTTACTAAGGAGTGGGATAGACCCGGTGTGCCGTTCTCACCCCCTCCGATATTTAGAAAAATGTTTCCAATAGACGCCACCACAAGGGACTTATGGCAAACGGTCCCTAAGGTGGAGGGAGCAGTTTCTACCTTAGCTAAGCGTACCACTATCCCGGTGGAGGATAGCTGTGCTTTTTCAGATCCAATGGATAAAAAGTTAGAGGGTTACCTTAAGAAAATGTTTGTTCAACAAGGTTTTATATTGCAACCCCTTGCATGCATTGCGCCGATCACGGCTGCAGCGGCATTCTGGATTGAGTCTCTGGAAGAGAACATTGGTTCAGCTACTCTGGACGACATTACGGACAGGCTTAGAGTCCTTAAACTAGCTAATTCATTCATTTCGGAGGCCGTAGTACATCTTACTAAACTTACGGCGAAGAATTCAGGATTCGCCATTCAGGCACGCAGGGCGCTGTGGCTAAAATCCTGGTCAGCTGATGTTACTTCTAAGTCTAAATTGCTTAATATACCTTTCAAAGGGCAGACCTTATTCGGGCCCGGGTTGAAAGAGATTATCGCTGACATTACAGGAGGTAAAGGCCATGCCCTGCCTCAGGACAAAGCCAAAGCCAAGACTAGACAGTCTAATTTTCGTTCCTTTCGTAATTTCAAAGCAGGAGCAGCATCAACTTCCTCTGCACCAAAACAGGAAGGAGCTGTTGCTCGCTACAGACAAGGCTGGAAACCTAACCAGTCCTGGAACAAGGGCAAGCAGACTAGGAAACCTGCTGCTGCCCCTAAAACAGCATGAATTGAGGGCCCCCGATCCGGGATCGGATCTAGTGGGGGGCAGACTTTCTCTCTTCGCCCAGGCTTGGGCAAGAGATGTTCAGGATCCCTGGGCGCTAGAGATAATATCTCAGGGATACCTTCTGGACTTCAAATACTCTCCTCCAAGAGAGAGATTTCATCTGTCAAGATTGTCAACAATCCAGACAAAGAAAGAGGCGTTTCTACGCTGCGTACAAGAGCTCTTGTTAATGGGAGTAATCCATCCAGTTCCACGATCGGAACAGGGACAGGGGTTTTACTCAAATCTGTTTGTGGTTCCCAAAAAAGAGGGAACTTTCAGACCAATCCTGGACTTAAAGATCCTAAACAAATTCCTAAGAGTTCCATCGTTCAAGATGGAGACTATTCGGACAATTTTACCTATGATCCAAGAGGGTCAATACATGACCACTGTAGATTTAAAAGATGCTTACCTTCACATACCGATTCACAAAGATCATTATCGGTACCTAAGGTTTGCCTTCCTAGACAGGCATTACCAGTTTGTGGCTCTTCCATTCGGATTGGCTACAGCTCCAAGAATCTTCACAAAGGTTCTGGGTGCTCTTCTGGCGGTACTAAGACCGCGGGGAATCTCGGTAGCTCCATACCTAGACGACATTCTGATACAAGCTTCAAGCTTTCAAACTGCCAAGTCTCATACAGAGTTAGTGCTGGCATTTCTAAGGTCACATGGATGGAAGGTGAACGAAAAGAAAAGTTCACTCGTTCCACTCACAAGAGTTCCCTTTCTGGGGACTCTTATAGATTCTGTAGAAATGAAGATTTACCTGACAGAGGACAGGCTAACAAGACTTCAAAGTGCTTGCCGCACCCTTCATTCCATTCAACACCCGTCAGTGGCTCAATGCATGGAGGTAATCGGCTTAATGGTAGCGGCAATGGACATAGTACCCTTTGCACGCTTACACCTCAGACCACTGCAACTGTGCATGCTAAGTCAGTGGAATGGGGATTACTCAGACTTATCCCCTTCTCTGAATCTGGATCAAGAGACCAGAAATTCTCTTCTATGGTGGCTTTCTCGGCCACATCTGTCCAGGGGGATGCCATTCAGCAGACCAGACTGGACAATTGTAACAACAGACGCCAGCCTTCTAGGTTGGGGTGCCGTCTGGAATTCTCTGAAGGCTCAGGGACAATGGAGTCAGGAGGAGAGTCTCCTGCCAATAAACATTCTGGAATTGAGAGCAGTTCTCAATGCCCTCCTGGCTTGGCCCCAGTTGACAACCCGGGGGTTCATCAGGTTTCAGTCGGACAACATCACGACTGTAGCTTACATCAACCATCAGGGAGGGACAAGAAGCTCCCTAGCTATGATGGAAGTATCAAAGATAATTTGCTGGGCAGAGTCTCACTCTTGCCACCTGTCAGCAATCCACATCCCGGGAGTGGAGAACTGGGAGGCAGATTTCTTAAGTCGTCAGACTTTTCATCCGGGGGAGTGGGAACTTCATCCGGAGGTCTTTGCCCAAATACTTTGACGTTGGGGCAAACCAGAGATAGATCTCATGGCGTCTCGACAGAACGCCAAGCTTCCTCGTTACGGGTCCAGATCCAGGGATCCAGGAGCAGTCCTGATAGATGCTCTGACAGCACCTTGGGACTTCAGGATGGCTTACGTGTTTCCACCCTTCCCGTTGCTTCCTCAATTGATTGCCAGAATCAAACAAGAGAGAGCATCAGTGATTCTAATAGCACCTGCGTGGCCACGCAGGACTTGGTATGCAGACCTGGTGGACATGTCATCCTGTCCACCTTGGTCTCTACCTCTGAAACAGGACCTTCTGATACAGGGTCCCTTCAAACATCAAAATCTAACTTCTCTGAAGCTGACTGCTTGGAAATTGAACGCTTGATTTTATCAAGACGTGGATTTTCTGAGTCAGTTATTGATACCTTAATACAGGCTAGGAAACCTGTTACCAGAAAGATTTACCATAAGATATGGCGTAAATACCTATATTGGTGTGAATCCAAAGGTTACTCTTGGAGTAAGGTTAGGATTCCTAGGATATTGTCTTTTCTACAAGAAGGTTTAGAAAAGGGTTTATCTGCTAGTTCATTAAAGGGACAGATCTCAGCTCTGTCCATTCTGTTACACAAACGTCTGTCAGAAGTTCCTGACGTCCAGGCTTTTTGTCAGGCTTTGGCCTGAATTAAGCCTGTGTTTAAAACTGTTGCTCCACCATGGAGTTTAAACCTTGTTCTTAATGTTTTACAGGGCGTTCCGTTTGAACCCCTTCATTCCATTGATATAAAGTTGTTATCTTGGAAAGTTCTATTTTTAATGGCTATTTCCTCGGCTCGAAGAGTCTCTGAATTATCAGCCTTACATTGTGATTCTCCTTATTTGATTTTTCATTCGGATAAGGTAGTCCTGCGTACTAAACCTGGGTTCTTACCTAAGGTAGTTACTAACAGGAATATCAATCAAGAGATTGTTGTTCCTTCTTTATGCCCAAATCCTTCTTCAAAGAAGGAACGTCTACTGCACAACCTGGATGTAGTCCGTGCTCTAAAATTTTACTTACAGGCAACTAAGGAATTTCGACAAACGTCTTCTCTGTTTGTCATTTACTCTGGGCAGAGGAGAGGTCAAAAAGCTTCCGCTACCTCTCTTTCTTTTTGGCTTCGTAGCATAATTCGTTTAGCTTATGAGACTGCTGGACAGCAGCCTCCTGAAAGAATTACAGCTCATTCTACTAGAGCTGTGGCTTCCACTTGGGCCTTCAAGAATGAGGCCTCTGTTGAACAGATTTGCAAGGCTGCAACTTGGTCTTCGCTTCATACTTTTTCCAAATTTTACAAATTTGACACTTTTGCTTCATCGGAGGCTATTTTTGGGAGAAAGGTTCTTCAGGCAGTGGTTCCTTCTGTATAAAGAGCCTGCCTATCCCTCCCGTCATCCGTGTACTTTTGCTTTGGTATTGGTATCCCAGAAGTAATGATGACCCGTGGACTGATCACACTTAACAGAAGAAAACATAATTTATGCTTACCTGATAAATTCCTTTCTTCTGTAGTGTGATCAGTCCACGGCCCGCCCTGTTTTTAAGGCAGGTAAATATTTTTTAATTTATACTCCAGTCACCACTTCACCCTTGGCTTTTCCTTTCTCGTTGGTCCTTGGTCGAATGACTGGGAGTGACGTAGAGGGGAGGAGCTATATGCAGCTCTGCTGGGTGAATCCTCTTGCACTTCCTGTTGGGGAGGAGTAATATCCCAGAAGTAATGATGACCCGTGGACTGATCACACTACAGAAGAAAGGAATTTATCAGGTAAGCATAAATTATGTTTTTTAAAGGGTAAAGAAACATAATTGCTGCAACAGTTGATTATTTTCTAGGTTTCTTAAGGAGCAACTGTTATAGAATCATTTTCTCCAACATAGGTGTGTCCGGTCCACGGCGTCATCCTTACTTGTGGGATATTCTCTTCCCCAACAGGAAATGGCAAAGAGCCCAGCAAAGCTGGTCACATGATCCCTCCTAGGCTCCGCCTTCCCCAGTCATTCTCTTTGCCGTTGCACAGGCAACATCTCCACGGAGATGGCTCAGAGTTTTTTGGTGTTTAAATGTAGTTTTTATTCTTCTATCAAGAGTTTATTTTAAAATAGTGCTGGTATGTACTATTTACTCTGAAACAGAAAAGAGATGAAGATTTCTGTTTGTAAGAGGAAAATGATTTTAGCAACCGTTACTAAAATCGATGGCTGTTTCCACACAGGACTGTTGAGAGGAATTAACTTCAGTTGGGGGAAACAGTGAGCAGACTTTGGCTGCTTGAGGTATGACACATTTCTAACAAGACTTGGTAATGCTGGAAGCTGTCATTTTCCCTATGGGATCCGGTAAGCCATTTTCTTAATTTTCAATATAAGAATAAAAGGGCTTCACAAGGGCTTTAAAGACTGGTAGACATTTTTCTGGGCCAAAACGATTACTTTATAA